>NC_065533.1:36020522-36310959 GCF_020184175.1 Aphis gossypii
TCGAATGACGGTCATTTCAAATCATTAATCATTTATTTATTTTTTCGATTTATTTAAAAGTTGAAAATCGAACCGTTCACGACATAATTAATACGTAGTTATAACTAGTTATAACTTAAAACTATTAGGTATTTAATATATTTTAACGTGTCTAATAATAACTGTAATGCCCGGTCCACATACATACTAAAATCGTAAACAAGAAATGTAACTTGTCTAGTCAGTAGTCTGTGATCTAAACTGGTTATTTTTTTTTTATAAAAAATGCTGTTTTTGTGCGGACCTTATAAATACTTAATATTAGTATATTTTAATAAAACATATAATAATTAATTGATAAGTATCATACGTTTTTTAGATTTTTAAAATGCGACGGTTTTATAAAAAATTTCTTAGAAACAAACATTACAGACGAATAATATTGATTTAATACAATAATTAAAATTATAATGACTACACGCATATCCTATCATATTTAAATAATTTAAATATTTTTTAATAAAAAATATATTCATAATATTAATTATAGTTGTAAATTGTTTTTAATGGTTTATATTAGAGCCATAGTGGACGGGTGAGTTAAAAAATGGCCTCTCCGCAAATATGACTCAGAAATAAATATTAAAAACAGCTGTTGCTACAGCTATATATAAATGTAAAAAAATGATTTAATAAAAAAATACAAATTTTACTGCACACCTATCGGGAGGGTTGTCAATTTAAAATGTTCGTCGAAAAAACACCCTATCGTCCTACTCAGAAAAATGAGGATAGCCTCTGATGATCAGCTAACACGCGTAATTGTACAAAGTAATATATTTTTATGTTCAAAAATTCACTTGAGGACGAAGGAGAGACGATACGTACACATAGTTCGCCGCTCGTACAATAACCACTTAATAATATAATATTTATATTTCTTTTGTATATATATATATATTATATACCTACGCCTATTTATATATGTATTACACGATTAAAACTATATGTATATATACAACATAATATTATAATATAAACAATTTTATTATTAACGATCTCGGCGGTCGTTATAAAAGTAGTAACGAAAATTTAATTGGATTTATTTTTCAGCCCACGACGTCATACCCGCGAAATCATCAGTTGCTCGCGGTGTTATGAAAACCCATAATCGATGAATTCCGGAAAATGTGCAGAATAATATGTACCGACCGGATAAAGACTTGTCCGACTTGTACGCGTTTATACATTAGGATAATAGGAATGATTGATACACCGACGTCGTCTGAAATACGATTTTACGACGACACTTTAATTTATTTTTCATCTGTATAAAAATACACAGGTAGATCTTGTGAATTGTGCGATACGCCGGTCCGGAATGGGTTACCAGAGATTGGTAGAGTCTTAACCAATATATACATTTCATAGCGACGATGGACTTGGACGACAGAGATTTGCGAAAAATCGTTTTCACACTAACGACGCGTTAATATCATATTATCATCACTATAGCTATTATATAAACGTTATTCGTATCGTGTAAAATATTATTTTATTATTATTGTACGAGAAAAGTGTGCGCGCGCGATAGTAAAAATAATAATAATAATAATAATAATAATGATATAATAGAAACATGATATTATTTTAATTTGTGTGTAAAGAAATCATAGTTTGTATGTTATATTATATATTATGTAATAGGTATTTATATGGGGCGGTGTGTGTTGTTGGAAACGCGATTGGGGAGAACAAAAAATTTACAAATAATATAATATATAATTTAAATGATATAATAGTTATTGTTATCGTTGTCTTGGTCGGTTATTTTTTGGTCTCGAGCACTTCTTCTTCGTCCGAACAGTCTTCGTCGTGTGTGTGCGTCACTGACGACGGCACTTGTGTGCTGAACGTGTTCGTGCCCTGCAGCATCTGAGTCTGTGATCGGGAAAACACGAATCTTCAATAAAAAATAATAATAATATAATCACATCGACGTGTGAAGAGGGTGGGTAGGGTGTGATGTGCCTACGCGAGGAGGAGAGGCCCCGTTCGATTCCGCCAAAATAAAAAAGTTTTCCGACAGCTTTTTTCCTATAACATTATAGTTTTGTGCGCTCGGTAAATTTCGATTTTAAAGGTACTCGTTCCGGCGAACTCTGCGGAGTACATAAGTCCACTAAAAAGGTCACAGTCATATACTACGTTAATTGCAGCCCGGATAATTTTAGTTATATTAGTTAAAAAAAAATGTGGAACGGTCAATAAAAAAAACGCGTAAATTGTATGCAAACATTATTCGTCTAGACTATGTGTGAAAATTATTATACATTCGTACACATTTTTACGAATTTTTAACTTTTAATAATATATATTTTTTTAGATAAACAGGCAAACAGCGAATCCATATTAATAATACCAGTACTGTATTAATATTAATATACAATTATATTGCCAGTTCCAAGTGTAAAAATGGAAAGAAAATATTGAATTTTCAAAAATATCCGTACGCGGAATTTACGTTTGAATAAAAAAGATTTAGGTCGCAATTTACCTAAAAAAATTAAAAATCGAACGCAATTACTGTGACTCGGCGAAATCGAAGGGTGTCAGGTGTTGGTTTTTTCGTTTAAGTTAATTCGGATACAAAAGCTTTGCCCTGTAGTTACGCTCATGATGGGAGAAGGTGGGAAAACTCAGTAAAATAAAAACTATTAATTAACGATTCCAAACTCGCCTCGTCCACAGCGTTTGGTGTGGTGTTGATTTTGCTAGCGTTTAGCACCGTTTCGCTGACAGTCTTCAACGTTGCCGCCGCCGCCGCTGCTGTTGACGCGTTATCTTCTTTGCTCAGTCTCTGTTCGTGTTCGTGCGCCACAGTGGACTCGTGCGGCATCTGAAAGCACGCCAGTAAAACATAAATTTAAGATGACGACATTAGCGAGCAAAAAATTGAATTCCCCTGTGGCCTATTCGTCGTATTTGCATTTAAAGGTATTATTGTAATATCCGTGTAGTGAAATTGTTTTTCGTGGATGTCCACGAAGTAACCGAATGGCGAAGAATACAACTTTTACACTACATAATGAACGATTACTTTCTTAAACTTCATGCAACGGGTATTCGTTTTGAATGTTTTTTGACACAATCAGTGCCTGAATTGGAAAAAAAATTGAAGGGAGATTCAAAAGCATAAAAAACAGTTGCGTACCAACTACCAAAATATTTAAACTTTTTATTGGTTATGGGATATAGGTATGTAATTAGAAGGGTTCTCCATGCTATCGCGTCCCACCATAATACAATCAATGAGCCCGAATAATAATAATGTATATATGGTATATATTTATTACATGTATTTATTTATAAGGATAGTTTTTCATTTTTATCACGACATGCACTATAATGTATATATCGTGTAAACCTAAATATATTACCTATTCCAGTGTACTAAAATAGTTTCAATATCTGCTATAATATATACTTAATTGTTTTTAAAAATATCTAATTATGTCTACACGTTATTATTATTATTTATTCAAATTTGGTGACGCACAATAAATAGGTAATATAATTATGGTAGGATACGCAATAGAACAATGTTTGGGTTTTGTGATTAAAAAAATGTCCTTTTTTATTATTAGAGTGATGTTTAAAAGAGGAATAAATTATCGTTAAATGTTAATTGTTAGACGTACCACTAAATGTATTGATTTGTCTGTATCGTCCAAGAATTAAAAAGTTAAAACTTTCTGTAGCCGATATTATAGTATGTATAATAACATTAAGCTATAAAGTTAAGAATTTATTACATATAAAAATGTTTGAAACATGCAATTAAAATTATTTAACATGTCCGATGGTCCGATATGACAATAAAATTGAATATGTAAAATAAAATACAGTTCTAATAATTGAATTCCACCATTTCATAAAATACATTTATTATACATATTCTACCCGGAACCATTAACCACAAAAACACGCAAATACAGTACAAGTCCTGAACCCGTTATACTAATAAGTAATTTTTATTTTATTGTTAATTTTTCGTTTTAAACATTTTAGAACATTATATATTTATGGGTACCTTGCAAATATATTTGAAGTAGTCAAACAATTAGTTGAAAATATTATCTAACTTTTAACTGTAATGACAATGACCTATTTGTTTATTTAAACTATAAAAAGCTAATAAAATAACAATAATGTTATCAACATTTTAATAAATATTAATAAAATAATATTTAATAATTATTAATAATATTTACAGCTTATTTATACCTATTTTATTGTTATTGGATAATAATGTTATCTTTTATTGAATGGATATAGTAGAGTTCTTTATTTAAATTATATGTATACATAAGTCTTTTGAGTTTCTTTTTCGATTTACTATTTAGGAATAGTGTCAATAATACGCTTTGTTACATTTAATACGTGTTTGTTAAATGTGCCAACTTAGTTATTCTTGATTTTATAATAGAGCGTTAAAATCCACGTCGTAATTATAATATTTGTCTATACCTACGTAATGCACAATATGCGAAACGAGAATATGACCGTGATTGAAATGGCTATCATGATAATTATTGATTATGTAATGTTTTAATGATATTATTATACGCTTAATTAGATGCAGCAGGCACTATTTTTACTGCTATGCACGTAGGCGCCTAAATCAAATACTTTAAAATTACCTACGCCGGAAGGCAGTCCTTTTTAAAATTCATAGTACAAGATCGAAGAATTTAGAGTAATGTATATTAGATCGGCTTAAAGAATATTACGCAGTATCTATAAATACGTAGACTGGCCGTATAATAACCACCTACGAGGATAAAATATTCTATTTAAAAGTTTATAATTAGTTGATTATTAATTATTTTGTTATTTATTTAACAGCACATGTTAAAATAAAATGGTAATAGGATGTAGCAATAATATGTGTGTATTATTACTATTTCCACTGGCCTTTTACCTTTAAATTATTATTTTCTTTGTTTTGGTTTTAAATAATAACGAACGAATAGCGATTATTTAATTTATGCATATTATAAAAGATAACCTATTCGATCGATAAACAATACACAACGCACTTTCAAAAATCGCATAGTACAAAACGATTTTATTTTTCGTAATCAAAAAATGTTAACATTACTAAACCACATGTATTCGTACCTTTATTATAATTTATAATTATTAAAATCAATTGCAATTATTATTATATAAACGTTCGTTATTAATTTCTCGCCAGCAATTGAACGTTTTTGCGGCGAATTAATACACGACTCGCATTGCAATAAGCTACAATGAAATATTTAATCGAATATTATTTGTCACACAATTATAATTTTTTAATAATTTATTCTTGTCTAAGTGCATTATACATGCAGTGATATAAATTAATTCGTGTAGGTATACCTACAACGAGAGAGAATGGCGTAGACTTAACACTTACTAACTAATAACTCATACACCGAGATGGTTGCTAAAGGTGACAATATTGCTATATGATAATATAGACAATTATTGATAAATATTATATGAAATACATAAATGCAATGAAATTTATTAAGATTGCACTGTCAAAAATGAAACAGACGAAAATTGCAGATAAAGAATCTAGATTTACAAATAACTGAATGTGAAAATATCTGAAGAAACTTTTTTTTCAAAAGTCAAAGTCAAACTTTAAATTTCAAACGTAGATAGAGATACTGAATTTAATGTAAAAAAATTGTTTACAATACAATTCATACATGTATCACTAAGGCTGTGCATATTAGTAACAAAGTGAATTGGATAACATATTGAAAAACGTAGCTTTCTTTAAAAAAAAAATTAAATTATATGTAACAAAAAATAAAAATTCAACTTTAAAATTACATTTTAAACTGCTTTTTTAAAGGTATTATAATATTGCACAACCACTCCTCCCCCGTGCACATAAAATTATATTTTATAATGTTTTATAATACAAGATAAATTGATAGTTAATCTATAATTATTATAAACAAATTTAAAGAATAAAAATAAATGTTCATATTGCCAGATATTTTATAAGCCCCATAACATATAGTACATTTATTTCAGTCATATTGTCAGTTACTTTCATCATTAGATAGTAGAAGGCAATATTTTGTTGGCGTTATATAATTATATACATATCGAATCCATATTAATGACCATATAATAAAATTAAGTAAGTATTTAGTATTTACATACTTATTATATAGTAATTATATATTTATAATTTTTAAGATACTATAATATGAAATGCCTATCGGAGTAATTAAGTATTCGAATAGAAATAACGAAACCGAACTAGCACTTACATGTATTATAATTGTGGTGAATTAGAATAGAGATAAATAGATTTTTAATTTTACATTTACACTGATAACTACTGCAGATGTTCAGTGACAATTTGAACATATTTGATTTAGGCTCACAAAAAACAATATTTAAAAATAAAATGATGATAACAGAAAAATAACTGTAATTCGATATTTTAGTGGGATAGCGTTTAAAGTTCGTTTTGTAAAGGGCATTTATTTTTCCGGATTTGAAATCATATTTTGTTATTATAAAAAGTATAAAATTTTCATAGAAATAGTGTACTGCAACTTTTAGGAGGTACCTATAATAGAAATTATAAAATGTATGTGCCATAATATAATATAATATTTATATTAATTGTAGACTATTTATGCATCACGAATTGTCGAACTCATCCATACCAATCTTCGGCAAGTTAATAAAAGCTAGTAATATTATAGTGATTATTAAAATACTTCATTAGTTTTCGGCAAAAATGAGTTCAGACCGACGAGTATATTATTAATAGAAAAATAAATATAAATTGTAAAATTCTGTATGTATACAGAATATACAGTAAAACCTCGATAACTCGAACCTAATCGATGGGGGAAATTTGAGTTATTGAATCGACTTACAGGAAATATATGACATATATATTGTAAGGTAGGGGCCAAGGCATTTCTTCGAGTTATAGAGGTTCCACTGTATAGTTTAATATCCTAGAAAATACATCCTGACAGATGCTAAAAATCGTTTTTCATCGTATACAATGGTTTTTAAATTTATAGCGTCTTTTACGGTGTCCTACTCAATATCCAGGTATACTCGACACTGAATGCCACAATCAAGACAAATGATAAAACAACAGCAGAACGGCTTCGCCTGTCGCTTTTTTAAACGTGTATTTATAATTTATGGCATAATAAAAAACACAAGTCGAATCAATTACGAAATCAAAATCTATTATTAGTTGATGATTTAAAACTTTAAATGCCAGTTTTAATATCAGATGACTGTAACAAATTGCAATATTATTTTAATAAATTAAAATAATGAGTAACGTTTAAAAATAATAAACATAACTTGATTTCACATTATCAACATCTATCAAGTATATATAATAAACATTTTAATATTACATACGATTTAGGCAATATTTTATGTAGCGATATATTTTTTTACTGGACTTATGAATGTTATTAAATTTTTTATCGTTACACGTGTATTTGGGTTTTTGAACCATTATCTGTGAGTTTCAAGACCCTATATGACTACGTGCTTTTTACTTTTTCCCTCGTTCGGTCTATTTGTGGAATATAGATCAAATAGATCAATAATTTGGAGTAAATGCCAAGTTAATTTTAATCAAAAATTGAAAGATTTCTGTGATTATTCTAGTTTATAAAACAAATACAGTTAAATTATCATTAAAATCATTATCTATAAAGTTTAATACTGAAATTTACAAATTTAAAGGTATTATAATGATATTGGCTATATAATCTTCTCAACTCTAAAATAGATTGTCTTGATATATACTATCCACGCTGCAATCTTTAAACGTTCTAAATATCATATTAAGATCCACTTCTACATTTTATGTTTCTATGTGCAAAATAAATTATTGTTTTTTTTTGGGCACCCGTTAACTATATATCAACATTAAGAAACAATCTTAAAATTTTGATTTATTTTTTATAATCTTCATGATTTGAAATGTTGTTTAAAAAACTATTATAATTTGAAGCTCTAAATTTGTACTTAATGGTTTTTTTTATCTTGTACTTGTACCTCTTTATATTTGCACAACTTCTATATAAATCTGTTACTGTATTTTACTATTTACTTGTATTGAAAATGTATATCTTTATGAATATAATGAACTTAGATTTGTACTCTATGTCCACAGGGCGTTTATTATTCATAAATAAAAATTTAAAAAGTACTATTCATGACCATTCAGTCTGAATCATATTAATTAAATTGTTCTCTACTCATTAATCCTATTAACTCTATGGAATTTTATAAATTTCTTCTATAGTTATGATAGTACCAACTAACTGTATGTCTTACTGTATTAGTTATTGTCTAGATAATTTTGTATGATAGCTATGAATACATTTTATACATCCATATTTAAATTTAATCAATAAAGATATACTAAAATCTTAATTGGACACTACTAATAAATCCATACATATTTTAACTATAATAATATGTTAATAATTGCAGTTCAACGGATGAAATAATTAGTGTTTATTAATTAAATTCTCTCAATAGATTGATATAATAAGTCTGCAGATAATATTACTTAATTTCAAGACGATGGGTTTGTATTTACTCGTGTAATCGTCAATGTTTGTCATACACGGAAAAAAATAATTATTATTTGTCTATATTTTTAATACGTTTTAGTTGATAGGTACAACCAAAACGTTCGTAATGATTTTTAAGATATCGATTACAAGGTTTATACCCGAATGATCTCAATAGTTATTCGGATTTCAAGTGTTTAGTATAAATACAATAAATAATAACGGACTACGTGCGATTATCAAAGAATATTTATCGATAAAATTCAAGTAGGTATACTTAAATATTGCATGCATACATACGACGAGATTCCAAATAGAAACATATACTATTAAACATATTAACATGGTCGTATTAAAATAAAACGATTTCACTTACCAGCATAGCCGGTGCTCGGAACATATAGGAAAATGGATAGTATATTAGATTTAAAAACGTCGCCGCGTACAAGTCTGCATATCGCGTGACCTGCGACGAGAAGAAGGTTTGTCTGGACCCTGATCGGAAGAGACTACCCATCATTCCGTAAGACAAATCCATTTTGTGGGTGACGTCGCGCATCGCCATTCTCAGTTTTGAAATGTCGGGCTTTTCGTTAGTACTGCTGTCTAAATTCCTATAAACGAAAATAAAAAATAAATAAAAAAATCACACGTCAAAACGCACTGAAATACTATATTATACCATTGTTTATTATAATATAAAATATATTGATATAATGTAAGACAAGAGAATTTATGTCACCGCACGACATTATACCTAAACTGGACACTCTATTTTTTTTTTTTTAATATCATAGCAAAACCTGATACAGCCTATGCGGAAATAATTTTAAAAACAAGTGAAAAAAAAAATTGAATTTTTAAAACGAATAGCATATGATTTTATACGATTTCAAAATTATAATATTTTTCAAATATTTCAAATTTAATACCATTTACATATCAACGATTGGCATTCATAGCAATCGTTTTTCTTCACTATAAATTTTTTTGAAAGATCGATTCATCGTGGTACGGAGATCAATAATTGTTCGCGATCCCAAGTCGCAACAGCCATTTGCTTATCAATCAGACAACCGTTTATAGCTCGATGACTTCTTCACGTCGTATATTGTATATTTTTTAGTTGTATAACTATTTTAACACTTTTATAGGTATTTATTTTTAGATAAAATAATTTACGATATTAGTTTTAGCGTTTAGATTCTTAAATCACTTATAATTAACCAACCAAATGTTTATGAATTGTTTGGAGAAAAAAAACTATATAAACCCGATACACGATTAGTTCACGATAAATGAATCACGGCCGTTATACAATTTAAAATACTAAAATGAGACATATTTATCGATATTTTAAAATCATAAATACAATATTATAGGTACAACGCATGATTTATACATCGGTGCACTTACTTGTACATGTTTCCTAGAGCTATATCGAAATTTTGCAATTCTGCAAACAGCTGACACTTATCCGTCCAAACGTGCAGCTCTTGGACCAACTCGGGAACGACTAAAAATGTTCTCCAACCACGAATCTTTTTTGACTTAAGAATGTCACCAAATATATGATCTCCCACATACAGGACGTCTTTTCCCTTGGCGCCGATGAGTTTGGTGAAAATATCACAAGAGCCTTTTCGTCAAATGATACACAATACGCACAATATAATTAATTATACTATCTATCAATTATAATATTATGTGTCAATAGAATTTACCTCCGGAATATACTTGGCCCTTTAGCAAAGGCCCGATATGTGTGCCCATTTTCAAAGCTCCGGTTTTGGTGTCCACTTGTCGCAGGATCGTGCCTTCGCTGAAAAATAACGGTTTTTTGGCGTCCACCACCACTATGTCGAAGTACGTTTGCCAATCTCTGTGTGGCTCGCTGGGCTAAATCCGAAACAACAGTTTTGTCGTAATTAATATTGTCTTAAATTTAGTTTTACATCGTCGACATGTGACGATGGTTTCCGGACTTACCGAGGCACCGTGAGGATAATCGAACAAATAAGTCATGATCATGTTGGTGAACCAGTAATCGCTATTGGTCAACAAAAACACCTTTGCACCACTTTGCCGGATCCTCGCCAAGAACATAGGCAGTCTCGCGTCTTTGTTAACGTAATCGGATAAGCTTTGAATAGTTCTTTCTTTCAAATCACCCTATACGGCAAATAATCAATATAGAATCAATAAACACTTTTGAATCTAATTTAGTGGGTATAGCACAAACTATTTTAAAATGGACCCTATAACCATTAGGTTACGTATTAACGTAGTGGGTATAGATATGTAGGTAATTCGAACTAAAATTTAATGCAAATTAATGAGTTCTTTATACTGAACATAAATAATAATAATGTCGTTTCTGCAACCATAATACTCATAAAAGTTAATAGTCTAGTACGAAAATTTGACGTGGCTGTTTCGGTTTGAAGCAGCCAATTGGTCCACAAAATATAAAATTTACATTTTCATAAATAATAGCAGAGTATTTTTAAAAAATGTTATTGTATCATAAATCATCATATTATAATTTATAATCACTGAGAAGCTAAAAATAATCTACTTGGAAAATTAAATAAGTACAAGTATGTATAGATAAAATAATTTTGAAAATTTTCCAAAACTAAAACTAACAACAAACAATAACTATAAAAAAAATATATTAAATCAATTTTTTTTATATATTTTTTATTATTTTTGATTAATACATACAACCTAAAATTATAATTATTCATTTTTGTATAAAATTTAAATAAATTATTTCTATTTTTTTAGGGACATTTTTGAGACGAAATATCCAAACAATCAAATAGTTGGATTCAATTGTCTATTCGCATTAATTTATCACATAGACATATTATTTATACCTGTGAACCTGCACAAAATAACAATAATGGACGATCAAAATTATTATACTTGAATGCTGATTTTTTTTCATTGTTTATCTCTAATTAAATCCCAAATAACTTATTAAAAAAAAAAGAAATTAAAAAAGGTTTTGGGCTTTAAAATTGTTTTTCAAATCATACAGACACTCTTAAAAACTAGTTACCTACCTCTGTCTTATACTATATAATAAACCTAATACACGTTTTGGAAAGACGGGCTAACGTTATCATTTAACCTATAAACAGTAGTATATTTTTTTAAACATTAACTTGGTAAAATGAGAGCCTGGTACTTGGGGTTGAGTGTAATACTACAATATTATTATTATTATTATAAGTATGCGTTACATGTATATGCATCCAATCAACGGCGTTCCTCACATCTTGAAATATAGAGTTGAACGACATTAGTAAATCACCACTGCGCACTCCAGTTTTTTCCCTGTATAGCACAAACAGAATGATGTTAAAAATAAATATCACGAATCTCGATGATTATAATAATATAAACATTATGATTTTGCGTAACACATATTTTATAGATACGTTATACGGCCCAAATTAGGGAGGTTACGTAGGTATGTGTTTTACATATTGACATATCATAAACAATGGCGCCAAATACGAATTTCGAATATAATAAATAACTCAGAATCCAATTGGATGTTTAATGGGATCATGTTCAATTTAAACAAATTAACATAATTTAAACTGCATTATTTGCGCAATATATTATGTATAGTTTTCTTTATTTTTCATTTGTATAAAATATAACAAGGTGATTCTAGTAGAAATTATTCTTTTTACATAACTTTAAAACATTTAAAACATTAAAACCAAGACTATATATTGTGAAAAAAATAAAATACTTATTATTTTAAATTCTAGGCGGGGCGATGAATATATTGGTTTTACAATGAAGTGTTTTTTCTAATATTATTATATGAAATAATAAAAATGTTTCAATATTTAACATTGGAAGTAGTTTTTAGTAAAATTTAACAAATTCGATCTAGTTGGTAGTAAAAGAAAAGAAATATTGTCAAGTCTGACAATTTAATGCATGATTTTTTCTGAAATTAATACAAATAAATTCAAGAAACATACATTTTTTGTGAGCATTTGAATTACCTAAGTACTTATGTTAACAATTTTGGATATTCAACACTGAATAACGATTTTAAAAACTTAAAACACTTACCAACTATTACTTAAATTTTTTTATTCTATACACAATGACGTTTTCAAAGTAATTAGTCTAGTGTTTTTTTCTAAAAATTTTGACAAAAATGACTTGGTAAAAAAGCTTTAAAATATAATATTTTAGTTACATATTCCATATATCTAATATAATATTTATATACGTAATTAAATAATTTAATTGATCTATAGATTATAAGTTTTAAATTCAGTAATTCAATAGAACCCAACTTTCATATCGATATAGTTTTTTGTAAAACATTGAATACTCTTGTATTTTTTAAGAGAGTAACTAAATAATAAAACGAGCATAGTCCATTTGTTATTAAAATAAATTAGTAAGTAGTATTGGTAGTATAACAAACCTCGAGTAATTTGGCGAAGTGGTGAAATAGTTGATCAGACAGGCCAACAAATATGTTTCGGGCAAGTTGAACAACGTGTTGAGCACGTAGACGCGGGACTCATCAAGTACCAGGAATTTGTTAGGATACAACTCATACACCTGAGAACTGATAGTAAAAAAACACACGTATTAAAATAAAATACAATGACATAAGTATTACAGTAGAAGCCTACACAAATATTCGTACCATATGATTCTTTTCACAGTAAATACTAATTTATTATTTAAAATAGCATTAAAATCTTTGAAAATATTTCTTTATATAATTTGAAGTCATAACAAAACATTTTCAATAAAAATCATTAATTTTTTTTTTTTTTTAATGATATAATTTAATTCGTATTGTGAAATAGAATATTTTACAGAAAATTCTTATGTATAACAATTACATTTTGAACTATTAGTTAGTTATAAGAATATTGTGTCCGCACATGAAATAACTAGTAGACCACTGATTATGCGGAGTATCCCTGTGCCACTTTACTACTTATCAAAACTTAATGTATTTGTTGATTTTTTTACATCAGAATCATAAAAAAATTGTTACATTAAAAAATAGAAAAAAATCATTTTTTATTTTCAAACACGTTGTTTATTAATTACTCGTACTTTAGATTGCGTTACACAAATTATTCTCATAAACGATACTAATTTTCAAAAAACTCAAAATAATGAATGTTAACTGTTAAAATAATCAATCTGTTAGTAATACTCACTGTTTTAAAAATTCGAAACCTTGTACGCAGACAAGTATGTTACCATAGGAATCCACTTTGAGCAAAGTGCCGTACAATGAATCGAACCACAAGCCCCTGGAAATAGTAATTAATTTTCATATGTTGCAAAATGAATTGGTAAATATAATAAATATATATTAACACTTTTAATATACTTCTGCCTGTAGATTACACTTTAAAAATAACTTAACAATTGGAATATACGAATAGTTAATCAAAATTAATAGTTTTTTTTATTTAAAATAGGAACTTTTACATCACAAATCGATATAACATCGATTTATATCAATGACCAATGAACAATTTTTAAGCAACGCGGAAAAAAGAATTTATATAATACACCTACATACATTTTTAAATATGATAGGTGTTATATAAACAAGATGAGAAATATAATATATTTATATTTATATCATCACATTAATTAATTTTGTATTAAACGTTTAAAATTGTGAACAAAATTTTAGAACTCCTAATATTGGCGGATTTTGTTTAAATGTTACCATTTTGACATCTACTAGAAATTACTTTGAATTATAATTGTATTATTATAATTGTGCCTGTGTATAGTTAAAAATGTTTTATCGATAACTAATTAAGAATTTATTGTACCTCCATAAAATAAATTATTTAAATCGTAAAACAATGTTCATTAGTTAATTTTACTATCATATTATATTATATTTCACTTGATACAGCATTAAGTCGATTAAATCAGTGTATACTGCAATATAAAGATATTATTCAAATACTTATTATACCTACCAACAAAAATGATTTAAAACACAAACAACTTAAATATAAAACCAAATACGTTGTATATATCATATATGAACTTATTATGCAAGCCTAAGTTCAAAACTTTTCTTCGCGTAAATAAACGTAATGATTTCGAAAACAAACTGTTCTCAAAAACATATTCTTAAAAATTCTAAATTATTTTTAAAATATATTATTTAAACTTGAAACAAACCGCATCGACCACATTACCTACTTATTAATATTACTATTTACTATTTTACTAGTATACTAATATCATAAGTACAGACATAATAGATAATCAAATAGGTTGGTTATTTATTTAAGGAGGTTACTTACCTCACCGGGAACGTGGGATCGTACTCGAACTGCAAAATCTGAGAAGGATATCCGAGCGATACGAGCCTTTCGACAGCCAAAGCAAAGCCCAGTCTCTCGTAGGCCGGTGACTTGTACTCTGTCAACACAACGACGAGACGGTAATATTATGATAACTTATTATAACGCCGTACGAGTGATATATAAGTATATTTAATAAAAACGATATAGCCCTCCACATCCCGTTATAGGCCCTCGTCAATATGGACGTTTTTTGGTATGTGAAGCCGCCAAAATCGACAAAGCATATTGTAATAATTAATAATGTACAGGTACACCATAATAATTATTATATAGTTTATTATATATTATTATGTATAATACAGGCAATAATTGCCGTGTTACGATCGCGTACCGGCCAACGTATAGTCCATGTCGAATCCATAGAATTTGATGTTCTCCAGGTGCAGACTTCTGTTGACGAAAATTCTGGAATGAAAACGGTTAATTGTTTGCATTAATGCGGACGGTCTAGAAAACGGCCGGCGGCTGCAGTTCATCAATAGCAAACGCCGTTCCGTGCGGAGAGTGTGTTAAATAATCATTAATTAAACGATCACTTGATTCGGGAGCTCGCCTAGATATTGTATCGTATAATAGCGAATACTTAATATTAATAATATAACGTAATACCTGTGCAGGCGAACATGCGCGCCAAGCTGAAGAGTATATTCGTTACGGAGTTACTCGTTAATACGTTATAATAATATTATTATAATGTGGGACACATGCGCACAGATGGGTAAATCAATATTATAGTGTAACGGTATTACAATTGACGATTTTTTTAATCTCGCGCTGCGTTTACCGAGCAACGATTTTGGTATTTTCATCATAGTTTTCGAAATATAAAAGTAATATATTAGATACAGTTCATGCATACTATATTATACCTACCTAGTTGAATAAAATATAATTACATGGTAGGTATTATTTAACTAATAGCGTAATTATATCACTATATTTGTACACGATAACACGATAATTTAAGTACAGTACAATGTATATTATATCATATTCATATATTATATGTGGTGGTAAGGGGGTCATCACTTGCACTTGGGTATTAGCATCGTTTCGCAGTCCCGTTGGTTGTATACTTATTATTTGTTGTATTTTTAACAAAAACTGTGATTGTATAATAACTATCTCCCGAGAGGAAAAAAACTGACGATTGTTTGATCTAATAATGACTAAATAATGTTGTTTATTTATTTTAATCTAAATAGCCAATTTAATAGTTTTTTAGTGTTTCCATTTCTTGATTATATTTTTAACATAATATTTTATAATTATTTATTACTCAGTCTTAAATATTTATAACTATAAACATTAAATATGTTCATTGAACATACATATTAAAAAATATAATATATCATTTAGATGTACGTGTGAGTAGACCTGCCACTAAATTTTTAGTAAAATTTTATCTCAATTTGCGCCTCCGCGTAAAATTTACTCAACGCTTTTTTACACCACTGATTGTAATATTAATATAATAGCTTAATAGTATTTTAACACTCTAAACTATCAATACTAAAAATCGAATTGGAATAATTTCGCTTATTCTCGTAATAACAATATCGTTAAGTGAATAAGTTAGGGCTATTACAGTATTACATATAGGTATTCATATAAGACGTGTTATGCATAATATATTATGTTGTCGTTATCATTTCGTTTTACAATAACGCTATTAAAAATCAATAATAGTATTAGTAATGTACCAATTTATACACATAAAATATTAATTAAGAGGTTCCTAAGGTTCCGTAATAACATTATATAATCTCAGACTTTACAGTAGGCAATAACTAATAACACTAATCACATATTATCACGTTTGTACGTGAAGACGCTGGAATAATCAATGTTGCAGTAGGTATAGCATACGCGATATAGGGACATGCGATAATTTTCTTAAACTAGACGTGAAAACTCCCCAGAAACTATAACGTTTTAGCTTTTATTTGCGTTGACGTGTTTAGTGATGGCACTAAAGTAGTTTATATTATAGCGTTTTCTGACCTATAACTGAAAACACGCCACCTCAAAATATACATAGTTTTCTTGTATAATATTATAATAAAATGCAAAACGTAAAGTATCTACAACAATAATTTACCGCAAACACGTTTTGGAAGAAATAAAAATATCGAACAAATAATAATCATATAGGTAGTTATAATGAACAGGAATAAACGTCAACTAATAATAAAATATAATAAAATAATATGTTTCTTTGATAATAATATACATACAAGTTCTTGGAATGTAGGTATTGAGTTTTAATACTCTACACAAACGTTGTTTTTAACAGGACTTAAACACATTTTTATGTTTCATGTATAGATATTTGTTGTTGTTTATTTTTTTAATAAAGTGCATAATTGTTTATTTATAAATTAGAAATGTAGAAACATTTTAAATGCTTTAAGTGATTATATAATCTCAACTTTACTTCAAAATCATCAAAACTAGTTTATTTTAATTTATTTAAATAAGAATTTAGATAACGATGACATTTATTCATTTCACGATGAAATCTTTATTATAGGTAGGAGGTCTTATGTGCAACAATTTTTAGTCAAAAAGCACTCGTATACTATTATGACTACTATTAGTTTGACCTATTCTATATTTATGTCGGATATAACTAAATTAAATTGAGTTTGAAATTATTTTAAGTTTTGACGTAAATACGTGGTGCTAAGAACAATAATTGTACATTCGCCCATCAGGACCGTCTATTTCAAATGTGACATTAATAATAGTCACACTTCCAATAAGGTCATCGCCGCCTGAATAATTTTACTCGTATATTATTGCCAAGGCAATGTGTAAAAGTATTTTCAATACAACAAAATAATTTTTTGAAAACTCGGTTTATTCTATTTTTTTTAAATACCTTCTCTTGACATGAAGTACGACGGCCTTAGTGCCTCAGTCACGTGATAATATACGTAATACCTATTAATACATATTATTTTATATATATAGTATATACGTACATTATATACAGAAAATGTCATAGCTTTTAATTATTAAATATTTTTTTGTAAATCAGTCAACTTATTACCCAGTTTTTGAAATATGCAGATTATTAACCTTGGGGCTATAATAGGATCATAGAAAAGGCAATATCATAATATATTATATACTTTGACTACATGTAAAGCGGGTAATTCATTGAGTAGCTCGCCCACATTTTTATCACTTTTAATACCTATCTACATTTATTCGAATTATGATTTGTTTTTTTTTTTTCAATTTTTAAGTACCTATAACCCATAACAGATATTTCAAAACTACATTTAAAAAAACAATACTGTTCTGATAAATACATTATTTTCAAATGAGAACAACCTTTTTTTTACTGCCAATTAATAAACTATTTTTATTTTAATTTTATTTTAGATGTAAGTACACACTCAATAGGCACAGATCAAAATTCAACCGAGTAGTTTCTAAATTATTAAATTGTATGTAGTAAAGATAATAGTCCACGATAATAGGCTTAAAATATAGATGATTATATGATAATATCATATATTATTTTAATTTTAATTATATTAATACATTATTATATGCTATAATATTACTCATATGATTATTTGCAAATTATAGTAATTCGAGTTAATATATCTTTGTAAAAATTGTGTAGTAAATACTAGACTGAATAATAAATATTATACCTTAATATTTTACATTTGATATAAAACTTTTTTTAAGATTTATAATTCTTAATATACAGACAAATAATTTAATAACTTCATGTTATAGAACTTTGGTGCATCCGCGTTAAAAAAAACTCTTGCACTTATTAATTCACAGTAAAAGTAATGGTTCACATTTCAAAAAAGAAGTTTAATTACCACATACCTATATTCCTTAAATAGTATAAAAATATCTAAAAATACGTTCCTTATGTAAACTCAAAAATTTTGAAAATCAAAATGTGAGGTGGTGATCATACTCAGTGAATAACCTATACAGATTGGGAGGGGAGAGTTGATTGTTTGGGCTAGTTCCGTTCTAGTGAACTTCTTCAATACAACAGCAATTGTTTTTTTATTTTTTTCTTATATAAAAATATCAGTAAGAATCGTTATCGACAACTTTTTATAAAAGTATTTTAATACCGACACTCGACAGTACTTGGTTGTCTATGGGAAAAGAAAATGTTGTCATCTAAATGTACACGATTCTCAGTAAAAATTCATTTAAACGATTTTTTAGACTTTAGGTTGATTTAGCCTGAACGGTATACGTCCATCTACAGTGAAACATATTATTAAAGGTTTTCACGTCTACGGGATCTGGCACTGTACGTTGTGTGATAAATCTAATCTATATTACAATCGGAAACTCGTCCGGGTAATGACCGGTCATGTGAGTTATCGGTCAGATGCCACGATAATTCGAAAAATTGGGTTCATTGGCCCGGTATAAATCAGACATCGACTTTTGATTTTTGAAGGTAAGAACAAAATTGTTACTAGAACTGTACAACAATGGATGTGGTTATCAAAATTCTAGAAACTTTTATTTTTTGGCGTTGGTATGAGAACAAAATATAGATTTATTTATAGCCCAGCTTAGACGGACTGAGATCGTCAATCGTCATACGAAATATTTATGTACCGTCTCCCCATCCATTACCCTAAATCAGCGTTTTTTAAACTATGTTCCACGGAACCCTGGGTTAGTGGGGTACCACGAAGATCACTTCCAGGTTCCATGAAACTTGAACGCTTTTTTCAAAATGTTCAAGAAAATTACTTTTGAAAATTTAACTAAAAAATAGTAACGGCTAACAGGGAAAAAATGTTTTACGTATTAAAACTTTTGAAACAGAGTAGGGGTTCTAATTATCAAACTGTAATAATTGTTACATAATTGTTGAAAGCTAAATAAAAATAGCTAAAATTTAAAAAAAAACACAAAAAAGGGTTCCACGGATTAAAAAAGTTTAAGAAATGCTACCCTAAATTATCGTTTTATGATATTACATAGTACATACACCTATGCGATGTACATTTCTATTGAGATTGTTTTAGGTACATGTGCACACGAGCATGACGGTTCTTTGTTTAATAGTTCATAATATTATAATATTATCTCGTTAGCGTGTTTTATTTTGTATGCCAAATAGTTATGACCAATTACATATATACATCATAATATGCAGTATTACAGTATTATAGTATTATTATAAGCAGCTTATTATAATATTAGACATTTACAGCGCGTGTTGGTCACCCGTGATAATAATTGTAAGTTAATTGCGTTACAATCACGAAAAAAATATAATTAAATCTGGGTATTAAGAGATTAATTGAATATTTTAAGTCCGTAATTTTATTGACTAAAGATACATTTAATAGCTATTTCGCTCCATGCATATTTATATAAAATTGGTTATTGGAAGAAATGCTGTAGTTATCGATAATTAATGATGCCTACTCGTAATCTCTTAAAATGCGTTTATAATTTTAAAATATAATAATATAATATACAATCATCGTCAGAAAAAATAATATATTATGTACTTCTTATATAAAAATATAGTATGAGACCAGAAAATTAATCAAACCATAACAGCAATAACCATATTAATTGTATAAACAATAATATAACTATATTGACATATCAACGCAAGAAACAAAAACCTCGAACATGAACTTGACAATTGTAACAAGCTGAATATGTATAAGACCTTATTTAGAAGAAGTTCTATAACTAACGCAAAATATAATACATAACGAGAATATTTTTATAACCATTGCCATTGACCATTGCTATTTGTACTTTTATATAATACCGGAAAATTACATACGAGAACAATATACTATATAATATATACATTAGTACACTAAGTACACGTATACAATTCAGTATATTTCAATGTTTGACGTCATAAAACTTACACAAAATAGTTTTTTTTCTAAACATATGAAAATTTAATCTGTATAATAACTTTAAATAGCTGCTTTTCTTTCAATATTTTCATCAGGATAAAAGTATTACTATTTGTTTTTACTAAGCAGTAAAAGCAAATAATAAATCGGATTTTTTAAGTATTTACTAGTTTATTACTTAAATTGCTTAATTCAAATTTAAAGAAGGTAAACAAGTGGGTACCGCTCAGCTGTACATAAGGTATCGAATTACGATACTAATATTTCAATGATCAATCATTTATCATTGTAGACGAAAAATAATTCTTATAATAGGCTGACAATCTATAAGTCTGTCAGCCTATAAATCTATTAACAATATTTTATGAATCATGATATGTTTTTTTGATAGAAATACATAGTTATTAAAGTCATTTATTTTACTTTTAATACTACAGTAGGTTAATATCATTTTTCCCAATAATATTGCATTTTATATTATTAGTATTATTATAATAAATACATATTTTTTACTGTAACATATAAACTTAACTGTATCTTACTGTACGTCACAAAATATCTTTAAATTACAAATATATCATTAAAGATTTCTGGCAGCGAAGAGAAGAACTAACACTGTATCTAACTACCTGGTGTTGAGCATCTTACAGTCAAGCACCCTTTGTCTAAACCGCATTGAAATGAGGAAAGAATTCCAGACAACCTTTTTAAAACTTTGAGCCCAATTGAAGACTACAGCAATAAAAATTATCTTACTATTCAAATTCATTGATTTTTATATCTTTATCTAAACCTAGAAAAAACAAATGTATTTATGTATTTATTCATATTATGTAGAATTTAGCATTAATAGTAAATATTATTTAAGTTGTATCAATATATCACAATTGCTGTATTAAAAATAATACCTATATATTAAATCCTTGGAAATAGAAACTGATACGGCGTTTTAGCTCAAAATAAATTTTTGTATACAATAATTTATCATTGAATTTATATTTACTACATACCGTTTAAAAATAATTATTAATCTAAAAAATCGTACCAAGAAAAACGTTTCTAGACACCAACGTGTCAAACAAATTATCATATTATAATCAATGTGTTATACTGCAAAACTATAATATCAAAATTAATTGATAAATATATTATCAACCTTGAAAATAAAATTATTATCTATCAATGATTATATTTTTTCACTATCATATTTTAAAGCGTAATATACGTGTTCGAAATAGGCTCCGATTTCAGTCAATTTTACATCCTACTTTAAAATCTAAATTATAAACCTATATATTGTGATAACTAACATTTACTGGAAATATAAGTAGAACCAACAACCAGAACTAACATATTTTTATAAAATATCTGAGAATTTTTAAAAAATTTCAAGCTATATTTTTTAATTTTTAATAGTTAATTTAAAACTGTATTCGTTTTATTAACATTATTAAGCACATCCAATTTAAATTCTAAATGAATGATTAAATTAAATTTATATCGTTTCATTTAAAGGTTTTAAATATTTATTACACAACTATAAATTACTATTAAATATAACATTACACATAGGTGTAATATTTCAATTTACATTTAGATATAAGATAGTTATCGTTGGCGCTATCAAAATTTTATGCTTATCAAAATGATTATTTCATTCCTAAATTCCAAGAAAAATATATTTAAATGACCAATCACGTACACATATCTCAATTAAAACATTAGTAGACTATTAAGATAACATAAAAAGACAAATCATAATTAATCAATAAACATACAATACAGTTTAAATTAGTATCTATAAGTTAAATGTTATAGATAGGTAGTAAAAAGTTACTGGTACAAGATATACGAGTATTTAAAATAATCTTATATACCCGGCATATTTTACTATAGTTTCCTTTTTAAATTTGTAACGCATAATTAATATTTTTGTAGCAAAGGGTGAATTAAAATTAAATATATTATTTTAATTATATATATTGATGAAATAATAACAACACGTTGCGGTGAACAATCAATAATTAATACAATTATGATCAATGAAATGATTACATTTCATAAGTTATATCAATAGATTTATACTAAATATTATAATATAAGCACCTAAAAATATCAATCGAAAAAAATATTGTTACCTTGATTCAAGATAAATTTTTTTTACACAACTCGTGTTTCAAATATTGATTTGGAGAGACAAATGTAAGGTATAATATTAAGCTTAAAACCTTTGAGGAGATCATGAACAAGACCGCTCAAATCACGTAGTGCACGTTATCTAATCAATCGGTACCCTTTAGGTCAGTCTCTCACAAACGTTTGCATTTAATTCCACGTATCCACGTAAATGTGCAGATTATTATAATATATAAATATTTTTAAAAAATTATAAAGTAAAGCGCTAACAACTGCATAAGTTAAAAAAAAAATAATTCTAATACTAATTTAAAAAAGCGTCACATGAAACGACCACTTCAGACACAGAATAATAATTTATGACCTTTTCTCAGTATAAATAATTTAATGCACTAATAGTTCGACGGTCTATAAATATTTAAACACAAAATGATTGACAAGAATAATAAACGCAAAATTCACAACTCATAACGGTAACTTTCATATTATTATTATAAAACCAAAAATAATATTATGTATTCGACCGCCCTCACATCGGATACGTTAAATTTCATTAAAAATAATTCTGATTAAATATGATCATATTTTAAATAATGGATTGTACCTAATTATGATTATACATAGTATGTGAGACTGTGAGAGGTATACAATTTATATATATGTAATATAATACATTTAATTATGTACATGTACAATTTTCTAGAACGTATAATATAGTTTGTCCAAAAATTTGAAAAACAATATAACATTTTTTGAAAAATCCATACAAACGAAAGGAAAAACCTACAAGAAAGTGAAGCAACAGTTAAGTTTAGTAAGTACAATACACCTACACATTTTTCCTTTTTCAACTGTTTTAATAGCTCAGATCATGAGTAGTTATAAATTATAATATATATATCTGTGTGTGTGTTGAAATTAAGTTTATTATTACATTGCACAACCAGAAAAAAAATATAAGAAAATTTTTTTTATTTACCTGTGAGAGTTTTCCCTCGCGTTGTTTCTATGTTTTTCCATACTAAAGAAGCACATCAGTTCACAATCAGACAAATTACATCTAGATAGTTTTGGTGACACCAACGGGGAAACGATTTTTTCATCCCTCGTGAGTTTGGATTTTAAAGACATCGTCGTGCAGTGTAGTGTGAAAAAAAATTAATTTTTTTTTTACAGCGTGTTTCACCACGGCGGTATTATAGAAGAATAAGAGAATAAAACGTCACGAAAACTCGTTTAGGATTTTATATTAGTCAGCGTTCAACGACAAAACAATATTATAAATATATAAAAAAAATAATTTAATTTAAAAATACCTAATTATACATAAATCACACGCTATAAATACCTATCGCATTCACTCGATATTATATTTTTATACGAATTATATGGACAGTGATCAACACTAAGACAAATGAAACTCTGAATGTACCGCCAATACGAAAACAAACACGCTATAATACTGCAGTAGCTAGTACAAAGTGTAAATTAACACGTCTAGCAATAACACTGATTAATGGTAGGTTAGTGAATGGTTTTGAAATGACGACCGGTTTCGTCCACACCGTTTGTTTACGTTTATGAATTCTCGACATTGTATAAGTGCGTTAACGTGCGAATTAATAGTGACACGATATTATGACGTACTGATAAACCAAAACGGTGGCCCGAATCCAATGATGAACATATCAAACAACGGCCGCCTACAATTATTAGTTGGTACAACAATTATTAGTTATAACCTACGACTAGAATAGTTTGATTAAATATGTATGTATATATATATATATACATATAGATATTTATCACTGGTCTGGCTTCTCGTGTGATGGCCGGTAGTGGTGGTAGTATTATAGCACTACAGCGGCGAACTCTGAACCGCGTATACAGATAGATCACTAACAGATAGATAGAAAAAAAATGTTTTTTCCTCTTTAGACGCCTAGTACTCCTCCTCCTCCGCCTTCATATTTTTGCCTTCAATAAGTAGCAGCGTACGAAAAATAATCACGTGAATTATCATATTCTCGGAGATAATATAGACGATTTAACGAATCGAAACAGCCACAGTCGACAGTGTGGGGGAAAATGATTACCAAATGCGGTCCATCATTATACCTACAGTTTTTTATTTCCATAAGGTAATGGGAACTTTTAAAATCATTCAGTAACACAATATACAACGTACGAAATTTATAACATATTTATAGTGATATCATGTTTTATGTATTAAGTCAAGCTATTGTAAGAACAAAACGATTTTCCAACACGACTTTCTTTTTATTCAATCATACACAATTATTGTAGATCAGACTCGTACTTCAATTCATTTATTACGATTCGTGCATAATATAACCGACAGCTATTATAGTTCAAAAACAATTAAATATAAATTGCCAAAACGTACAACTTTGCACTCAATCAAATGGTATGACTGTATGACTGTATATAAGATACTAAAATAATGGTGGATCATATTTTTCAATAATAAATGATAATAATATAATAAGTAAGTTACTAGTTAATATTATTTTATTGCATTTTAATTGAATATCAAAACCAATTTAGAATTTAGAATATCTGAATATACACTATATTTTAGATTCTGAGTGTAATGATTTTACAAAGATGTTCTTTTTGTATCTATATACACGATAAGTAAACGAAAAAAGCTTCAATTTTTAACTTTGAGGGTGGTTATGGATATCAAATTGCATCTAGTTTGTACTTTTCAGAGGTTAAAGTTTCCCAGTACATTTTTTTATAGTCGAAAAAAACGAACAAAATAAAGGAAAAACGTGCATTTTTAACATTACATTTTAATATCAATAAATCTATAAACCTAATATTATTATTAAAAAATTGTTTTGTAACCATGGTTATCTATTACATTTTTAATACTTATGCCTATAATTATTGACTATGCAGAATGAAATTTTAAAATTATGTAGGTTAATTTTAAGATATTAACTACCAATACGAACTTATTCACACTATTTTACGTTAAAGTGGTTTTGACTAAAAAGTTTATACCAATAATATAATATAAATATATATTTAATTTTAGTTACATCAAAAAAACATATCATGAAATGTGCTTAGTGATATAGGATGATAGATAGACCGTTTCCACTTAAATAATAGAACCGTTTTTCGTATAAAATAATATATCATTTAATTCAAACTTAACACACCCATAATAGAGAACCACTCGACACCTTATGTACAGCCTACCTTTTTATAATATCAATTTCTAAAATGTATTCAAGGTTACGTATTTTATTATAATTAAGTTTTCAATCTAGACTAATTCTACATAAGTATAGAACAATTCATTAAGTCCATCATTATCATTATTTATTAAACATTTATATTTAAAAACGGAGTTATGAATGATTAGTATAAGTATGTAAATATATCTCAAAGTTTATAAGTACCCAAGAGAACAGTAATTCAAAAGAAAAAACATGCTGTTTTTATAATTATCTTTAATATCTACGCAGAAATAATCTTACGTTAAGCCAACTGAATAAATCATTTTATTTGGAATTGTGAAAATCTAAAAACTAAACCTGTAGGTAACAACTAGTTTATCAAGTTGCAAAATTACGTGCGGTAAGACGCAAGTTATGTATGTACTTATAATTTATTTTATAGTGAAAGCAATATAAATAAATTAATATTTAATTAAACTAAAAATGTATTATATTTATGAATTTTTATGTCATAGATATATACAATACAACTTTTAAACAAAAAAGTACGTTATGCACTTATAATTTATTCGTTTTCCAAGGTTTTAAAATAAAAAAATTAAATTTTAACAAACATTAATCCCATAAATATTAACAAATACAGTAGACTTCCAACATCATAATTCCTACAAACTTTTAAAATGTAATTACCTAATAATGATACCAACTATAAGGAGATATTAATAATATAGCCAATAGGTATATAATACGTTATATTCAAAATGTTGTTACTTGTTACCATTTTTGTTATTAGATATTCATAATGACGATTTCTAACACATATCAATACGTACATAAACTTTATTTTAAATTGTTTCAACTAAAACAATAGTATTAACAAGTTTGTTGTTATTTGAATAATAATTGCACGCACGTTATTACAAAGTGATATATTATAATATAATGAATATTACAGTGTACATAGATATATTTTCAAACCTATATAATACATAGGTATTATATCAATATTGTAATTCAATTGATTTAATAGTTTTTTTGCATCATAATATTTTAAGACAGTGCTTAAGCAATCAATTCATATTTTTATTTAAAAAAAATACCTACTTACATAAAATAGTACATATAAGTAGGTAATTAATAATTACTACAACCTAACCTAAAAATATATTAAAGCTTTCGAAAATATTTAAATTTATTGATTTTATATATGTATAGAAAATCTACTTTCAACAGTAAAACAATTTGTTTTAAGAACTTTTAAAATAGATAATTTTTGAAGGTTAAAACATAAATTTATAAGATTAGGCATTATGCCAGTCTCATATTATGCACCTAATATACTTAATTAAATTTCAAATAATTACATAATATATTCTTTCATTACTGAAATGAGCATTTTCAATATACTTTTTAATTTAAGTTAATCTACATTTATGGATTTAAATTTGTATGTACCTATTGCTATAAATAATAAACTGTATTACATATCTTTAAGTGTTTATTTAAGAATAAAATTGAAATACACGTTGATTAACTAAGCACTAGTAATCTATTCACAAACGGTATGATAACACGGAGAAAATATGAGTACAATAGTACAATATGTAAAAGCTTAATTGTTTCTAAAAAATATTAAAATGAATAACAACTGATTTTATTTTATTATAATTTTAATTTATTGTATGCTTTTATCAAACATCAACTCTAAACTTTATTATAAAATGTGATATCAATAGCAAAGTAACACACAAATCTTTATCTAAATATACAATGGTTATATACAAATTCACATATCTGTGTAGGTATAGATTGTCAATTGTCATTTATCATACTCATAATTCATATGATTTTTACAACTTAAACTTTCAAAGTAATGGAAATTTAAGACATAGTTCTGCAACAATATTAAGTCATTGAAAGTCACACAATTTAATATGAGGTTGTTGGCCGCAAAAAAATGCAAATTTTAAATTATATCATATGTGATTTTAACATACAAATATATTGTCAACTATTATATGCACAAACGTACAAACTACATTTAGGAAAGATTTTATAAGCTCCAAGTTACAAATATTTTGACCTAATTACCTCTATACTTTAATATAATAGTATCTATTAATTTATCAAGTTGCTGTCAATATTTCATTAATTTTTAATAATCTACAACTTACCACGGATGCATTAAAAAATTATTAATTATAATAGTAGGTATTTAATTATAATTTTAAAATTAAAATGTCATGAGTCAGTGTAATACAATTTAAAACATATAAATCATAAAAAAAATTATAATTAATTACCTATAACACATAGACGATATAGTAAACTATGCAACAAATACATCATAACAAGGAAAAACATTAATGGTTAAGTAGGTATTGCAAATATCACAGTAATTAGATAAATAACAAAAAAAAAGAACTGATTAAGTATTAATACCATCAAGTTTAACTACCATAACTACCAAAGATTATTTTTCTATGTTTATAATTTTATATAATGAGTATAATGTAAATATACATTTTACATTATATTTAGCCACATAAAAATGTTGTAAAAACTACATGTATAAATATTTTATGGTAGTATGCTGAAAGGTACATATTCACATTTTTACTAATAAAATTAATAAATTAAAAGTAATAACTACTAAACAATAGTAATTTAATAACCACGAAAAGAGCATAGTTTAGACAAACAAATGTAAATTAGTACAAATTAATAACTGAGGGGAAACAACCAAAAAGCCATTAGTCATTACTGCCATTTAAAATCCACTATCAAGAATCAATAATATTTTTGTTAACTTTTATACTTTAAACATGTGTAAGGAAGCTTTAAAACAATAGAAGATTTTTTTTTTTTATTTGAATATTGAATTTAAATTAGGTACTTTAATTTTGTTTCATATTGTTAAAGCATGCAGAATAATTAGTTTGAACTAAATTAATGAAAAAATATTTCAATTTAAATACAATTAAAATCAGGTAAATTTGTAATTAATTAATACGTTTTTAAATAACTGCACTAATGCTAAAATATTTAAATTACACACACATAGAAGTAGGTATATAGTATTATATAATATTAACTTTAATAAAAATGATTTTTTTTTAATAGGTATTATAGTTAATTGAGTATTACCTATTTAAACAAAATTTAAAATATTGCCGCTAAAGCCATCACAGTAATGATCCCAATCAGCAAACTATAATTCTACCCAACAACTAATTGTATTTTTATACCTGCTATGTTAAAAAAATAATTCATTTTGAATATAACAAATGCAAATTAATTTGGTAGTGGACAGATATGTCCAACTTTATTTATTATTAGTATTTTGTTATTGAAAAATTGTATTATAAATTGTATAGATAATTGTATTTATACATGGGCGCCCATTGGGGAGGCAAAATAGGGCACTCGCCCTCCCTGTACAAAAAGTATTATAAACTTGTAGCTCAATAAATATTACTATAATATTATTATTATTTTTATTATCTTACATTAGAGAATTTTTTTATTTTGACCCCCACCCCCCCCTAAAATGTTACTTATGGGCGCCCATGTGTTTATACAACAAGGATATTAAATAATTATAATTTTAAAAAAACTTAATGGTTTTAGTTTTAACCTTTGTTATTATAATTTTAAATTTCATTTAAAATTGAATAAGCGCTCATTTTTACAAAAAAATAACACTAGTAGAAAAATTAAAAGCTGTATACTTAGAGCTTTCTAAATTTTAAATACACATATTAAATTGTATATTATATAGATATTAAGAAGTATAATACATTTAATTTGGGTATTTATAGCTATAAAGTAAATCTATAACTAAATAAATACCTACATATTATTACATATAATAGGTAAGAGTATACATTTATATATAAATAATAATAAAAAAAAATTATTCATAAAATAATTCTATTTGTATCTAAATGACCAATTCATGTGAATGGAACTGGGGGACAGGATTATGAAAAATAAAACTTATACTACCAACATAAAAAATATATTTTATTACTATGCAATTGGTTTACTATAGTCTATAAGTAAATACAATAGAATCTCAACTAGTCAATCTCTTGACAATTTAAAATAAAAAATGTCATTTAAATCTACTATATATTTAAATAATAAAATAAATGTTATTAATTTTGATATTTTAGAATTATTATTAAACTTAATTTTCTTTTATACCCTAACGTTTTAAATCAATTATATCTTACTAAAATCTGACAATGTTAATTAAAAATAAACTGAATAACAAATTAATAAAAAACATATAAAATAATTTTAATGTAAAAATTAAATTAGTCTTTATTTATTTTACAGTATTTAAGATTTTTTTCAAAAAATTTCTTATAACTATGTTAAGTAAATTCAATTTATTTTACACAATGTATCTCTATATATTAATATCTTCAAATGTATGATTATAAACGCATTTATTTAATTCAAATGATTTTGACCCAAGATTGTTTATATTTTAAAAATACTGACCTACATCAAATATTTCTTGAACATTAAGCCCATGAAAAAATCATAAAAAATTAAAATACATAAACTGTATAGCTCCTGTTTAATAAAATTGATGGAAAGGCACCTACTTATATTATAAAAGACGCATAATTACTTAACTAAAATAAACACAACTATTCAATTTAAAATTAACACTTTATGAGTCTGTATTTCTAAAACATAATGTAGACAATCATAACATAATATTGACTACTTCATTACTACCAAATACCTAAGGTATTATGTAACATATAGGTATAATACTAGGTACAATAAACATTTATTTGTTTTAATGAAACTGATGGGAGGGTAAAATAGGAAACATCAAAACAATGACAGAATTGTCATTAATATTATTACATAATACACAAATCCTAATTGTAACAATCGTATAATTTTTCAAATTGATCAAACATACCTATGAGCTGTTTTCCGGTAATACTTTTTTGTAGGGTTAATAAGAATATTAGCGGCGCTGTTGCTCATTGTGGATATACCGCTGGAAGTGTCTGACGTGCTATCCATGACTACAGAAATGTTGTCAAAACGAGAAAAAAGTTAAAACGAGAATTATTGCCGGCGGACGGGTCGAAACTAAATCACTCTCAATCGAATAGCCGCAATACGACTGTGCGTAATTTTTATTTTAGAGTGTATTGCGTTCTACTCGATCGACAACGAATTATAAACACCGTGCCGCTGAAATTGTCACAAGGAGTAACGAATAATGATGGTAGAATGGAATTTGTTTTTTTTTTTTGTTTCTAATGCTTCACTTCGCAACTAATAATCGTCTCGGTGATAACAGCTACACAAATGATAACGTTCTGAACGGGAAAATTGTCATCGATGGGCGTGGTCGAAAGATACACATTATTGTGAACGATAATCTTTTGATTTGTATATTATAAAACGCGTAGCACACTATACAAAACAATTACTATTTTTATTTATTACCCATATAATATTAAAATATAGTACGTAGTGATAATGCAACACCGTTAAGTGGATCGGTTCGAATTGCGACGCACTAACGTTATACATGATAATATACCAACGCACAAATACGCCGTTCACACATTTTGAAGTGTGGTACATATATTTTTATAATTCGTACATTTACAAGGTTGGACATTAACGAACTTTCAACTGTGTTGCATAACTAGTTAAAATCTTCTTTTTTTTTAAAAAGTAACTCCTAACTTGAGTAACTTGACGTCAAAGTTTCCGTGATAGGTAATTGATAATGTGCAGTTATCTACTTTGGCTATTTACTAAAACCATAGTTAGGTAGGTACCTACTGCCTACATAATATTCATTACCTATCGTCACATTTTAATCATTTTTTTCTTTTTTCATGTTATAGATCCTATAGATCCCATTCCCATACGGCATACATTTGTTTTGTACCTATAAATCATTGTTTTTTATAAAAAAAAAAAAAACAGATATATTAATTATAAACTATTATAATGCGGTGAAATGCCATTGTTACGTTATTAGTGTTCTATCCATTGTTAAAATATTGGATGAGACATTTTTCTAGATCTAAATAGGTAGGGATCAAAATAATGTAGTAATAAAAATAGATGTAAAACATAATTACAACTTTATTTAGGTACCTATATCAGATATCTACATACATTTCCATAAACACTTACAATCTCACCCAAACACATTAATTTTAAATATCTCAATAATAATATTTCCAGATAACCTAGTTGTCCGACGTTTAAAGAGATGTTGGTGTCTTGATCTCCTTAATAATTACTTATAAATAATTAATAACTTGTTAACAGGGTGTTCAATCATTGACCATTGGATGTGGCCTTCATTTATGTTTTTTTTGTCAATTATTCTTATACCAAAATATGTATTTGTTTATTTATATACTGTCTATATATTTTTATTCTTGTGAATTATTTTATCAAATTTGCTTACAGTGGTTTGTCAATATAAATTGTGTATAATCAGGTTAAAAAATATAATAAAAATGTTACGAATTTAAATAAGTTTTTTTTAGATTCTGAGACGAGTGACGAATGTATTGATTTGATAATGTTAGGTATTATTTGTTCCATCTGTCAACACCTATTAGATCAGTAAAAATACTTCAATTTTTAACCTGGAGCGATTTCTGGTAAAAAAATTGAATCTAATTTGAGAAAAATAAGTGAAAATTCTTAGTCATTTTCTAAATATGTGGAAAAATAGAACATTTTCTTTTTTAATTGTTAATAAACATTTTCAATTTTATTTTTTTTTATTTTTTAGGTTTTCTTCGCTTTAAATGACAATACAGATTTCAAATTTGATAAAAATGCTTGAAGTAAATAAATTAATACAAGGTAAGCGAGCTTATAGTGATATAGTTCATAGAAATAGACCATTGTAATTATTTTTTTTATAGTTATGAACATTAGAATTATATTTGTTTCCTGTTTCCTCTAAAAATCTGATGTAAAAATGCATTTTAAAAGTTTAATTACTAATTTGTGTATTCAAATAGAGTACTTGATAACTATTTTAAATAGTTATAAATTGGTGAATTTTAAAAAACCTATAAATGAAAAGGTACCTTCTATAGAGTATTGTATAAAATATAAATTACTAGTAAAAATGTATAATCGTTGTGAAACACCTTGTATAATATAATAGATTGTATGTCATAAAATAAAAAATATAGGAGAATAAACATTTTTAATTTCTGTCCTTGGAATTTAGATATAGGATTACTGATGAAATTTTCATGTAGACTTATAGCTGATAATACTGGAATAAAAAAAAATGGTGCCCTATTTATATTATCTCATAGTTAGAGTTGTTGACAATCTTTGATGGAATAAGAAATTAATTGTTATAATTATTAATAATTTTTTTCTTATAGTAATTATTTTATTAATTGTTTTTTGGCACACACAATTAAGTTATCTGCGGGATCATCGAGAACGAGGAGGAATACAGGCCTATCAAACTATCAACTCTGCAATATAGGTACCTATATACTACGCCTAAAACTAAGCCATTCGCCCATTCGTGTTCGTGTACATATTATACATATAAATATTAATATATTGTATTTATAATTTATTGTATAGGCCAAATTCTGAAATATTTTAGAAGTAAATTTGAAAATCTAAACTACCTACTATTAGTTTAAACTTTAAATGAAACTCAAATTAAAACAACATACTCTATAATAATTACACAGTAAAGAATTCTAATAATACTTAAATAATAAAAACAATTTAATTTGTTTAATAATTTATAATTAGGAAAGTAAATTTTAATACGTAGGTCGTAGGTAGATAAGTAGATATTACACTATACTCGTGTAATGTGTTGTATAGATATTACCATTGATTATATACATATGTATAGTCAATGATATTACATAAATAGGTTTATATGCTAATATGCCATTAAATTATAACAATTAGATTTAAACATAAGGTTAGATGATCCATTTAACGTAAAAAATACATTATTTTTGTATATAATATTAAGTTGTTTAAAATAATATTAAGAAAAATATATGTGTTTACAATTTTTATCGTTTATTTTCTAATGATAATATGCATTTTAAATTCCTATTCCAAAGCAGAATATTTTTTGGATACCTTCGAATTTCGATACATAAAAATTTAATTTTGTAACGAGTTTATGAATATGTTATGAATTATAAATATAGATACCAATTTGAAGTTTAAATCAAAGCAGGTTCAAATCGTATACAGGAGTACTCCAAAAAATATTATTCCATCATTTCACTTTAATACTTCTAATTAATAAATTATTTTTGAAAATGGTATAACATAAAATTTTTTTTCAAAAAATATTATTTTATGACAATTTTAAGTTATGTAAATGAAACATTTTCAAACCGCTAGTGTTTTCTAAAATAATAAGCGTTTTACATTAAATAAATAATTCCGTATTATCCATTATTCAATTATACCATTATTCCAAATATCATATCGTCCAAATCTAACAACATGCAGTATAACAAAATATTATAGTAAATAAATTAGACTGGGGACGAAATGACTAGCGGGTTACAGAAGCAAAGTAAAAAAAGTAAGTAAAAGTAACCTACATGCAATCATTTGTTTAATTATCATAACGTTTCAGCGTTTTGCCTAGTGCCTACAGAGTAGGGCCTAAGTAAAAAAAGAAAATAATTTAATTGCATGCACATAATATTGATAAAAATATAAAAAATATAACGAATAAATAAATAACGACAGAATTTTGAATAAGAAAAAGATTTAGTAATTAATAACAATATAATGTATGATAATAATATAAGCAATAAAAAATCTGAAACATAATTAAATTGGTAGTTACCTAGTATATAAACATAGAGTAAATGAATGAAAGCTCAAAAGTAGGGTCGACCAATTAACGAAATCTCAATGACAAATGACAATATTATATTAGGTATAAGGTTACCAATCAATTACAGCAGACAGTAGACATTAATAAAATATTATACAATATTTTTAATATGGTATGGATAAAAAACCGAGATCACTTGTCTTGATTTGTTGACCTATGTCATTAATATTCAGTGTAAGCTAATTTATTTAACTACCTATACTATTAGTCATAAAAACATTATAACATAATATTATAATGTTATGCGCTCGTTACTACAGATAAATTATTATTAATTTAACTTGGGAATCAAAAATTATTCTAAAAAAAAAAAAAACCAGAATGAAACTTTGTTAAATGCATGGTACTTGTAGGTATTACCTAGTACAATTTTTCAATTAAAAATAATCATAAAAAAAAATAACGAAAAATAAATATTGTTGCAAAACTATAATCTATAATCATTTTATAGTCACCGCCTCACCGTTTATAATAGTAGATGCTTTATCACCGTCTTTATATTGGACTTCGATTTTTGGTTTTATAGAAGAAACTTTTATGTAATCTCACAGAGGCCAGAATCTAGAATGCAGAATGCTTTTACAGCAAATAACGAGACCCGAATCTATACACGGAAAAAATAGTTAATTTTACTATAAATTATAATTATATGTATAGGTATGTGAGCTAAAAATTTAGTTTAAATTACAAAACTGAAATAATTAAACTTTTATAGTTATTACTTATTAACTAGTATAATTCAATAATATGTCTAGATATATTGAAACTACAATTTTGAATTTATACGAGTATATTACTACTAGTACATGATTTAAATAGCTTATACTGCTGAATGCTGATTTTACATAAATTATTATATACAATATTTTTTAGATGGATTCTATTCTATACTATCAATTTAGTATTTAAATATTATAATAGACATTAAAATGTAAAGTTAAAAATTTAAAATGTTAAATATATTGTTCTTCAACTATCGATTTAAAGTTAGATTTATTGAATATGAATTGTAATCTCCCTTTGTATTTTTATAAACACATAATACATATTTGTATTATAAATATTAATATTATTTAAAAAAAACTGCATATATTTGCAGTTACACTGCAGTTGCTCCCTCTCCCTTAGCTTTTTTTTTGTCAGTTATCATAATCATTATGTAATAGGTATAAAATATCACAAATAAAAAATAAATAACCACTCTGTTATACAGTATGTGTTGAGTATACCTATCGTCCTTGAGGAGTAAATCTCATTATAATTAGTGTGTTATAAATTTTAATTTAATGTTAAATATTATTACATACGAAAAATTATCTGAGCAGAGTCGTTTATCAGCCATTATTAATAAGTAGGTAATTTATTTTACTATTAGTATGACGGTAGATTGAATTAATTTTTGTCGAAAACTTCTATCTTTAGACTATCTTAGTATAACTTCGTATCCTTAACTGCACACAGTTATTTGCAAATGTTTGTAATTTTATCAAAATGTAAACTTCAAATGCTTACATAAAAAAAACGTGCCTATGTATGTTTTATAAGTGTTAATATATATATAATATTGACTTGTGAGAAACATTTAAGTTTTTTTACAAAGTAAAAAATTAAAACAAATTAATATTGTAATTTATAAAACATAATAAAAAATATATTGTAAATGTTTCATAGAAGCTCGGAGTCAAAATATCTTTAAAATTGTATTATATTTTTGTAGTAACCATTTGATATAATATTATGTTTAAATTAAATTTCGTAATAAAATATCCAAACCTTGGTTTAAAGAACAATTACTGTAATCTATCGTTAGACAGTTCCTATGTGTTAATTAGTCAATAATAATTAGGTTAATTATTATGCGTGTTTTCAGGAGTTAACAAAAACCAACAGTTTGACGACTAAATACTAATTAAATTATTAGTATTTACTGTTATTATCTGTTTTTGAATTACAACAAAATATCAAAAATAATTTGAAAAATAGTTATTTTACGGATAAATACGCAATTTCGTAAAAATTTGAACTTAAAATCTTATAAACAAATAATGCAACTTTCTGGTAGAATTTTTATTTTTATAGGTTAAACAATTTATAAAGAATCTTGAGATAAATTTTCAAATCTTTGATATAAAAATAAAATTGCTAATGAATTTCTAACTACACTATGACTGTATTTTTATATGAGTAGAATACTGAATAATAAATAATAATATATACCTATTGAGATTTGAAGCAAAACAAAATCATATTGTGTAGTTGTGGTATTGCGGCGATTCATTTTTGAAAACGATTCTCATCAAAGCTCAGTTGCTGACGAGTGGTAACTATTATTAAAAAAATTAATTGTAATCCAACGAAAGTTCCCACCTACTCGTAGTACGATTTGCAGGTCAAACTTGTCATCACTTGGAATATTAAAAAAATCATATTTGCCGTTTGATCATCTAGCGCGAAATCGATTTATTAGTATACATGCAAATGCGTGTGCAGTGTAGATACAATAAAAAAAAAAATAAATAAATAAAAAAAAATACACTTTAATTTTTTATTATTACACATTTTCGTATCATGCTAGGTGCAGCACCTGTGATGGTGGCAGCCGACCTGAAACAACTTGTAAACCGCCATAAAAAAACAAATTAACTAAATTGAATGGTATTCAAAAAGTGTAGATTAGAGTGATTACACTGATTAGAGAGCTTAGATAAATGGAATCTTAGGACTGTTGTAAATAATAACCTTATTGATAATAAATAAAAATTAACCTTTGTACATATTAAAAAATGAGTCTTAACACATTTTTAGAATATAACGTAGGTTAGAACTTATAAGTTTTAATATTAGTAAAAAAGACTTTGTTTTCCCAAAAGATTTTGACCAGTTGATTACTGAAGAAATAGAAAAGTATTAAAAACTATATAAAGACAGTAAGTATTAATTTATTACTTAGATATATTAAATTTTATTATTAAAAACGAAGATTTAAATAATGAAATCAATAAGAAAAATAATATTAAATTGAAGTAGCAAAAAAAAAAAAATGTAAATCTAATAAATGCTATGTCCTTTGTAGACCTAAAAGAAGGTATCAATGAGATGGTTGCTTTAAAATTATAATAGAAAGCTCCTTTGGCTCTTCAGTCAAAATAAACGAAACTTAAGTATTTGATATTAATTTCTTAGTTTAATAAGTATCAAAAATGTTAGCTCAGCTGTTTTTTTCTTATTAGTACTTACAATATATTTTTAAAACCAAATTCATAAACAATATCTGCTTATAATCATTTCTTAAATGTTTTAGTTACTTTATTTATTTTAATATTAAATAAAAATATAATTCTAACCATTTTTATGTGTTCAAATAAAAAGGTTATCTAAATTGTTTAAAAAAGGTTCAGCTAATTTTTAATGCAGTATGTTTAGTCCATCGCAAATCGTAACTGATTAATAATTAATATGATAAAATGTCTATTTAATTTTAAAATGTTAGGCCTTAAAATTATTTGATAGCATATAAAGTTATTAAAAAGTAAAATCATTTAAATGTAATTTTTTATTTTTTATTTTCAGCAAATGTTTGTATTAGTGTTATCTATATACAGCTAAATTTTCAAAATATTTTGAGTTTTCTTTAAAGATATTTATAAGCAATTGACATTTTCGATTTTTCTGAGATTTTTTTTGAAGTGGCCATAAAAATTTTTCGTACTTGAAAATTTAATACGAAATTCCTTTTATTCCTATAGTGATTAATAAATTATAAGAATACATATAGGTACAATTTTGTTTTTATTAGCATTTGAAGTTCAAATATTGACAAAAATTTGTCAAAATCATGAATATTTGCAAATTATTTTGTACCTAGGTATAGTTCATACAATTTTTTGTATAAGTATCGAAGAATTGAAAATGTAATATCAGATTTTCCATAAGTTTGGCTTACAATAATTATAAAAGAACTAAAAGGTTGTGTATTCAGGCAATTAAAACATAAACCACCTATTTGACCAACCTCTGAAAATTATATCCTAGGCTGACAAATCATCTCCGTTCAGAATCGTTTTTCGTATACAATGATACCTGTCATAGGATTTAAATTTAATACATCCATTAAAGTGACCTACTATACAGCAAAGCGTTACTCGCTTGACCACTCTTTTATTAGTTATATATATATAGATTTTGAGATAAATATGAGACTTCTATTTTAATACACCTAATATGATTTTAAATATAACAAATTTTCATAGGTTTTTATTTTTTGTATAATTGTATGCATTTTTAATGAAAAATTTAAACCCAATGCATTCTGTAAAAAAAATACTGAAATCAGACAATTACAAGGAATAAGTTTTTCCTGTAAAGCGTCTTTTGAGCAAAAAAATCTCAATTTTTGTTTTTATTTAGAAGTGCAATTGACATACTCGTAAGTGCATGTTACAGACTGTTCGCGGTACCTTACTCAAAACGACGGACTACGACGTGAATAAATTGCCTAAGCATTACTCCTTATATTAATATTAATATATAAATCAATTTTTACTAAATGGAAATGCTGTCATCAATTTAACTTCAACGACGAATTATAATATGTTTTCAGATCTTTTATCCGATTACTTAGAATTTAGATAGTTTTTACAAAAAAAAAAAAAAAAATTAGAATAAAACACCTCAATTTCAATATTGTACTTGTACTTGCTACTATTTTCACAATTATTCTTTAAGAATTAATGACAAAATTTATATGCACAAAAATAAATTATAGAACAAAAATATAAATTATATAACAAATTACATATTAATTATTAATTATTATTATTATATTAATTAAATTACAATAAAAAGTGGGGAGTCTTTTTGAAACACTAAAAATATTTAAAAGAATAAAAAAAAATTGCTAGTATTTATTTTGAAGAAATTTTATGTAGTATTTTTATTATTTAAAAAAAATAAATATATTTATTATTTATCAACAACTTTCGATTGTTTATAAATTAATATTCTCTAGTTATGTCAAAAATTAATGCAACAATTTATAGAATATTTTCTAACACAAATTTGTTATGGATATTGGATGGTAAAAAATTGCAATTTTTTAACTACCATCAAATCAATTATGGTTCTAAAAATAATAAATTTCAAATAATATTTCTGTTATTATTTCTATGATTGTTAATATAGTTAAAATATTTATTATATTTAATACTGTTAATTTATCCGGAGGAAATAACGTCAAGAATCCAGCCACCAGACCGGGAATCGAACCCGAGTCTCTCGCTTGCCGGGCGATTACTCTACCACTGAGCTACTCAACCATAGACTCATAATGCTATTTACCCAGTTAACAGGAGCTTTACAATACTATACGTAAAAAAATAAAATAAAAATACAATACAAAAGGTTATAAAATATTATATTACATACTATTATGGTATTTTCTTAGAGTGAAATTGAACATTCAAACTGAATGTTTGTCCTATTTATTTTATAAATATATGATTACACTATTTAGATGATAAGGGTTGGTATAATTTTTTTTTTAATGATCAAAATTAGTGATTTCATAAGGTGATTTTATAAAGAATCAAGAAGAATACAACTACAAATTGTTGATTTACTTACCTATATAATTATTATACTGTTTTTTGAATATATCTACTTAGTACCTACTTGTTAAAAAAAAAAAACTGTAGCTGGGTTGATAATAATATTGTAAAAATTAAGATATTTTCAAATTTAGAATACTAAATTGTTTACTTTATACTCTTATCCAGTGCAAAAGAGCCCTGTTATGACATAATATTATGACGCATGACAAAAATATGTGTAATAGGTTGGCTATTGAGACTAAAAGATGTTTATATAAAATATCTACATGTTGTGTAACATTCAGTATCTTGTTGTTTTTGTTTATTGTATAGTCAAAAAATATTTTATGTTAAATTATAAGTACATTCAAATTACTCTTTCGGTTGTTTGTAATTTGTATACTTTCATAGTACATAATTAAAATTATTTCAGGTTAGTTTAAAAGAATAATTACATAATTACAAACAAATATAATATATTAAAAAAATAGGCGATTAATATTATATTCTGTAATTTAAAATTTAAATTAAAAGATTATTATAATTTACAATGTAATAACTGAAATAAATGTGAATAAAAATATATATAATAAATTAGAACGATATAAAATTAATAGGCTTAAAAGAAAAAATTATTTGTTAGTTTTTAAAATTTGTAATTCTTGTATGTATATAACAACATATTTTATTTTTCCTCTCAAAAAAAGGTTGAAAGTTGTTAAAGTAATTTTTAAGGTTTTAACATGATTTGCCTACAAAATTTGTTTTTTCATATTTTTATCATTTTACTGTTATAATTCATAGTATACTATACAAATTTTGTAAGTTGTTAATGGTACTTAGTAGGTATATATTTACTATGTTCCACCTATTATTTTTATTGGAATTTATTATTTAATTTACTATGAGGTATTTTCCATATTTATTTCAGTTTTTACATAACAAATTATAATAATGCATTAGTTTAAATTTAAAGTTATAAAGTAAATATTATTGATTTTTTTTTTTAATTATTTTTATCAACTACCCTAAAACCTTTTCAAATGTAATGGTAATAATAAGATCATTTAAAAGAATATATTATCTTTTTAAAAATGTACTTTTATAACTTAAACGTCAAATAATTATTTTCTTATAACAATAAGACTCATGTTCTATTAATACTTTATTATACATTTTAGTGAGAATGGTTTAATATAATCTATAGAAATAAACAGCTATCTCCAAATAAGTGGTTTATGTTGTTTTGAGTGCCTACTAGTTACTACCTAATTATAAATATTAGTAAAGTATGCAGTTTACTAAAGTTAAAAATATTAAATATTTTGTTTAGAAATAGTAAATAAAAATAATCAAACACTAAAATATATCATGATTTTTAGTATCAATAAAATACAATTTTAACTATATTATCTTTAAATTGTATTACTAATGTTTATTTTAAAAGAGTCTCTATGAGGTTGAAAAAAAATTGGCTCAAATGGAAAAAATTTAGCTAATCTGAAATAGGTTGTAAATCAAATAATAATATGTTCTATCATAATATTAAATGATTCAATAATTTATAGAAAAAAATTATGTTAATTCAAAATCAGGTACGTAGTATAAAATTGTAACATAATATTCTTCAAAAACTGTAATTACTAAAAATTAATTTTTAAAAACTTTAGTTAAATATTTCTAAAAAAATACTAAATTCATATAAAAATTAAAGAACGGCAAAAATTTATTTATAAAACTGCAATTTAATAAATAAAGTATTATACTTGTACATAAATAAAAAATGTACACATTCCAAAACACTATTCTATAGTTAAACTAAGATCAGCCTTTGATTTCAACTCTCTCATGATGTACGGTATCTTTTCATAATCAATTAGGCCATCCCAAACATCTAATGATATAGGTAATACTACTAAGCCTAGAGCTTCAATTGTTTTATTCGTCAGCATATATGGACCTCTTAAACAATTTAAATTGATTACATAACTATATGGTCTGTAAAGTAGTATGGCAATCCTAAAACATATAAAATATGAAGATTAATTTAAACTAATAGTTAAAATTAGTTAATAGCCAGTAAACCAACTTACGCAATATTATCACTAGCGCCAACAATGTCTTCCAACAACAATGATTTATTATCTTTGATCTCATTTTTAATGGCAACAGGGTATCCACCTGATCTCATCACTACTAAATGATCTAAAATAAAATATATTTTTTAATGTTAAAAAGAAAATATTTATCTTGAAATAATATTTCAAACCAATGAAATGTCCTAATTTGCTTCTGACCCCTGATAGTACATAATCACTTCCGCCTAAACCATGTTCTAAGGCAGCTTTTAATGGAAAATCATTGATATTATTATGATAAAGCTTAACAGCTTTTTCAATAATTTCTTGGGGTGGCAATGATCCTTTATAACCTCCAGGGAATAAAGTTTTTGAAGCCTGGTACAGTTTCAGCAGCATAATGTAATCATGTATATTATCACCTAAATAGGTATCAAGATAAAATGAATTGAAATAATAAGCTCAATAAAAATATACAATATTATTTTTAACTTTAATGTTACTAATTTTACAGTATTTCTATTTGAAAGGATGTCAGCGCAATCTTTGATTTTCTTTCTAATCCATGTGCAGAGTAGACAACACACATTCGCTTAAGTAATCTTAATGTAAAATCAGCTATTACAAAATTTATAGAGGATATTTTTTAGAGTTTGAAATATCGGTTTTATATTTTGCTAATATTTATTTAAGTATTTAACTTTAAAAATTATTATTTTTTGTAAATTTGAATGTCATGTCATATTCTTAAAAATTATCTACATCATATATTATCTATAATTTTTGTAATTGGCGATTTTACTCTGTGATTATCAAAAATCATTTAAAATAATTTCAGTTGAATATATTTTATCTACATGTGGTCTCTATGTGTCAGAGAGAAAAAGCAAAGAGAATGCATTAACATTTTAACATTTCCTAAATGTTACACTAGCAATAATTTACTTCGTTTCAAGAATCCATACAGAAAATCTCTAGAAAATACTCTTTCTAACAGTTCTTCTGACCAAACGTCCAAAACAGCTAAGTCGAATGTTACTAATAACCATGGTAATTCTAAAACATCCTAAAATAATAAATAATAAAATTAATAGAATGTCTAATGAGTATAAAATTATTATAAATAATTTATAAATACTTTTTGAATGTTAAGCCTTGTTAATATAAGCGGTTTTAACTCATCAAAACCTGGTGGAGTATAATTAGCATTAGCACATGCTGCAATATAAGATAATAATACTCCAAATTTTATATTCTCTAAAATATCATGTCTACTGGTTAGTTTATTTGTCATGTAATCAAGAAATCCACGGTGAACGTACCCCTAAAAATATAATGATTATTAATATCTTATCAAGCTAATAATTTTATAAAAAATAAATTTGCTTTACAATTCTATTTAACTTTTTTAATATGAACGCCGAATTTTCAAAACTTTCTTCATTTTTCATCATGAATTCTATAATTTTATTTATAAATTCCTCACTATAAAACAACTCAGAATCTGTAGAATACTTATTTATCATTCTTAACAAGATAGCGTCAATATCTGATATATCAGCAATGTAATCTAAATGATTCATATAGTATTGTAAACATCTGTTGATTAAATCAATATATTTTTCAGTTGAATAGTTTTTATAGTATAAACAAAGTAATAAACTTTGAACAATTTTAGGACTAATCTGATCAATATTTCTTATGATTCTTGTCATGACAAAATCAAATGTTTCTTGAGACAGTCCATGTTTAGCTATATAGTTGAGGAATTCTACTTGCCAGTATAGATTATCTTCTAGTTTGTATTGTACTTGTGTTTCAAAAACAATTGGTAGTGCAAGTTTTAAGGCATCGACTAAAGGGCATGATGGTAATTCTTTTAATAAAAAATGTAAAAAAGTGATTTGTTGCAAAGACATATCATTTATCATTTTACTAATTAACTGTAATAACATTTGCATTATGTTGCTGTTAACTGATACACCCAAATAAGATAAACACTTGACACTATTCATAACATCATTTAGATCAAGATTTCTTGAATAATTTTGTATTTTGCGACACATTGCTGTAAACTCTGGGCGACGAGTTAGTTCTTCCTTAGATATATTTGTTCTAAAATAAGAACATTATACTTAGTAAATGAAATAACATATGGTAAGGTATTATTAAGTTAACACTTAATATTTTTGTTGCTAATGTTTAATTAAGTTACAAAACTTTTAGAATATTTTTTGATTTTAATTTACTAATATATATTATGTTTGATGTTTATTTTGTTGTAACTTATTATTTAAAAAATTTATAAATGGCAGTTTAGAATAGAAAATGTATAGATGTTTTATTTATTTGTCCGAGTTTTAGTTGCAGTTTTATTACTAAATATTAAATTCTAAGCTTTTATTATTAAAACATATATAGGATAACATTAACATATTTTAATTTTAATTTAAAATTATTTGTTTTATTTTTACTGTAGAGTTTTCTAAGTAAAGTTAACCAAGCTCTAGTTAGGTTTGATTTAATTATTTTCATTTGTGAAGAAATATACTTACAAGTGTAAGTACTACCAAAAAGAGACATAATTTTTAATGCTTAAAGCTTAAGTTAACTTTGAAATTTAAGAACCTCGAATAAAATTTGAGTTTTAAATCAGTAATAACTAATTTTACACTCAAACAGCCCACAGGTTTAAGATCCCTGCTCTAGATATTACTTTCATGTAGTATGTACAATACATTTTGTGTTAGGCACACTTACATTACTGTACATAGCATATCTTGTGCTGATGAAGCACTAAAATTTATTGAACAAATTGTATAATAATGTTAAAGAAAAAATAGTTTCCTACAACAATATATGTATTACTTTTTATACATTTTGATAAGTATTAGCAGTAATAAATAATATAATTTTACAATGTCACATTAATACTTTTATTATTTACCTTTTACTTTTTTGTAGTAAAAATAAAGAATTTAATGCTTGTAAATGTTGTGGAGCACTCATTGCAGTGCTGTGAAGCCGTAACATTTGCAACACATCACTTGTTTGTTTTGCATTCTTAATACTAGTTATTAAAACATCATTGGTAGTAACTATGTCAGAAACCCCTGATTGATTAATAGTGTTTGACAGTTTTCTTATTTGTATAAAACCTGCAATATTATAAATATAATTTATAAGCATTCAATAATTCTGAATGATTTTTGAAAATTACTTGGAGAAAAATTTAAAAATAATGAATTTGTATTTGTTGAAAACTGGTGTTTTTGTTTAATTGAATGCTGGTGCCAAAAAATATTTGATGATATATGTATTTGTCGTAGGTACTGCACATACTTGCTTATTTTATTCATAGTAAATTTACAGCCTAAAAATTAAAATAAAAAAGTAATGTATTAAGTTCACATAATAAATAATGCATAAAATAAAGTCCTAAGACAATCTACAGTATGTATACTATCTTTTTTTGTTTAATCTAATATTATTACAACAATTAATACGTATAATAAAATATACCTATATACATTCTAATATTTTTCAAATGTTTATCTTGAATAATAATAAAAAATAATTAATAATAATTTTTACTAAAAACAATAATTTAAATCAATTTAATTTATTGGTAAAATTTTTTTATAATATACTAAAATTTTGAGAATGCAGTGATAAAAATAATAATTAACAAGTTTGACAACATGATATGATTTTAAAGTGACCTTTTTTACTTAGATATAAAATGAAAATATATAAAAATTAGAATTTGATAGCATACATTTCATTATTTAAATATATCAAGACCAGTGGCGTGACGAACTGAAAATATTCCAGAGGCAAGTTACATAAAGCCCAAGGACCCACCTACTCCTCTACTATAAACTCAAATAGGGCTTTTTTACATAACTCTCCAAAACTTAAAAAATCTCAGAGGCAATTGCTTCTGAAATTACTCTTAGCCATGCCACTGATCATCAAGACAATAACTCATGTACAAATTGTGATAATAATAGGTTAACAGTTATATATATCAGTCTACTATTATTTAATAAAAACATTACCTTAACGTAAGAAGTAAAATGTCAAAATGTAAGGAGATCAAAATTAATTGTTTGGTTAATAGAGTCAGGTCAACAGCGGCATTAAATACATGACTTTTGAGTGGACAACTTCAGGTAATACAATATAAATAAGAATATCAATATAAACTCTTGAAAAACAGTTTAAAATTAAACAATTTTCAACTTTTTTTAGTTTTTAAACGTCAAAATAACATCATAATAATATGGTTTATTTATTTTCTAGTTTTGCCTTTTAAATAAAAAATTTGAACATAGCCTTAAATTATTGATAGTACTATCATTCGAACGCAAATTATCATTAATGGATATTGGGTAGTTGTACCACCACTAATAATAAAATTGGTAGGTAATGTCTCCTATAAATCATAATGTCGAATGTCATTTACTAACCCACTAAAAAATTATTCTAATACTTACCTAGTAATACTAAAGTAGACGTCTTGTGAAATATTGCTAACGGTTAAATACAAATATATATCTTTATATTTACAGGAACAACATTTTAAACAATTATGGGATTTATTCCTCACAGATGAACTTAGCCTATGTGTTATTTACATACCTACTTCATATATCTATTGTGATTTAGTTATAATCTTTTTACTTTTTATTATTTTAAATAGGAATTTTTGTGTAAAACCACATTCGTTTCTTTGCTAGCACCCATAATGATTAAATTCATATAAATATTATAATATAATAATAGTATAATAATATAATAATAATTATAATTATAATAATTATATTATAGTTTTTTAAGAGAATATGTCAATGCGTCATAATATTTTGTTTTCTTTCTCTAGTCCACGCTCAACATCAGTACAAACAAAACGTTTTAAATCAAAATCATTTTATTTATGTTTTTGAGTAATTTTAGAACACCAAAAAACCATAGATAATAGTATTTTTTAATGTTTCAATTTGTTTAAATATACCTAGGTAGGTAGGTATGAGGTATCATAAAACGAATCTGAATCGAGATGACTGTCAGCCTAGAATATATCTATTTTAAAGTGGGTAGTAAAAAGGTTTATGTTTTAATGATCTAAATATTCCAAAATGTAAGTTCTTTTATTATTATTGTAAGCAAAACTTATGGAAAATCTTGTATTAAATTTTCAACTCTTAGCTACATGTACAAACATTTTTATGAATTATAATTACAACTACTCTGTTTGGAGGACAATATAGTCAATATACCTAATTTAGTGATCAACTGATAACCGAAAATTATATAATAATGGATAAATATTTAATATTATTAGATAGGTATAATTATAATAAATAAATAGAAATAGGTACTAAAAATAAACAAAATTAAAAACAATTCTCGCAGCGACTACAATATATTTCAAAACGTTATCTCATTCGCCAGTCAAAATTATAAATTGTCAAAGTGAAGAAGTTTGTTGACTCTTGACTGGTAGTCGACACCGATGACAAGAGCGCAATATTAAATTATGTCGACCGTTGAGTTGAACGTGTTAAAACATCAGTTATTATACATGTTATAATAATTAAGCTGTTTAGATTTTTCGTATTATTATTCTATTAGTTAGTTATTAAATTTGTGTTGATTTATCTAAATGATATTTTAACAGGCCACGTATGAGCTAGTGAGCTACTGTGAATTATGGATATTGTAAAGTAGAGAGGTAATAAATAAAAGATAAAAATATTTCAAGGTATATTTTTATTATTTGTTAGTTTCTAATAAATAGGTACCATTCTATCGCCGTCGTTGATTACAGGTCTATGGTACATTTCTCTTATTACCTATATATTAACATAAGCAGACGCGGATGGCACCTGGTCTTTTCCAAATTCACTATGTTTGATTTCTTTCTAATTATTATTCTGTATTTTTAAGCCCAATATTTTTAATACCTTCATGTATTGTATTTATTATAGGATATCAGATCAAGAAGTAATATTGTGGTATACTCAGAGAGTCCCGATGAATACCAACGCCACTTACAGAGATGCCCAACAACTAGGTAGGTACTGCTGCAGTAACAACTACAGGTGTAACCGCGCATGTACTGTCAAATGTGGACTAATTTTTAAAGCAGGTTATGATCTGAAACAATTAGAGATTTGACTGTATTAGTCCTATATAGGTAATAGATAAGAATATATGTGCTCATTATTACCTGACACATTTGAAATATTATAGATGTAATGAAATTGAAAAAATAAGAATAATTTTATTTTTAATTAGAATAATTCATACGTACCTACCTTATAATATTGAACGATTGCTTGTATACAACACTAATACATATTTACTAATTTTAAAATATTTTAAAACTGATAATTAACGAGAAAATAAAATGGTTTTCATTACGTTGTAACATGATGGAAATTATATTTCTATCATGGTTGTCAGGACTATTGTTAAAGAAAACTACAATGCAGTCGTAGTTTTTAGAAGGATAAATAATTTTGAAAAAATTAAAGTTAGTTAAAAAAAAGTAGACGAAATTTATAGGTAAATCTTATTCAACCATTTCAAATTGAAGAGAAATTGATCTGATCTGCGGTAACGTTTATACATAGTAAATAAGAGTAGGGGAATATTACACGACCGATTAAAATAAGTTATAGCTATAATCACTCAAAACACTCAATAATAGTTACTTCAAACAATTATTTTGTCACCAAAATTATATTATAAATATACATAATATCGATATCTATATATTATACGCGTATTATTTACTTATATACAATATATTTTTAGATATATTCGAGTTAAAACCAATGTTTTTTACTCCGCAGTAAAAACGATCACATTATTGTCATCATCATCGTTATATTATACTCATTTGAATTATTGTGATAATGATAATTCGGTAAATATTGGTTGTTATAGAGTTAATAAAATAGATGTGGTCTATGGCATAATAATAACGGCGGTATATTGTTACGTTTGTTTTTCTACGAATTTCCGTCATTTTATATTACTGAATTTTTTTTCTACCTGTTACATGGTGTGCTAAACTCAGCTGAACCGGAACACTGCATATAAACCCCACTAGTCTATCAGTTCCGGAAACATTGCCACCGATATACCTAGACGGAATGAAAGTGTTTCGTCTTAATTAAATCGGCCGCATAATACTATGTTAGTGGGAAAAAGCAGGATCTCCGAAAGAAAACCGGTGACTTCCAGCAGCCTCGGCAGTGTGTTGATTTAACAGAGTCGATTAAACTGACCGTGTACGAGGTATTATATCTATAACAATATTATTAAACGCGCAGTGACGGTCTTCATCATTTCTATAGTAAATTATAATAACACAAAAAGTGCATGTATGCCGGCTAACTAACTATCAATTTGACTCGGTGAATTTGTGAAGTTTTTCTTTTTATTTTTAAAAATTGTTTGTTCCGTTATACGCGTTCAGTCTAAAAACGAATCGTATTCGATCAAATGTCGATCTATTTTCGTACGAATAACTGTTGTTAAACTAAATTTGTGAACTCGTTTATTGCTGCAGGTTAGGTTACCTGCGCCACTCGCGATGGCAAACAATCGAAAATTGGTAAAATTGTTATTGGTGGTCAATATCGTGTACATTTGTATCGATTTTACATCGACGAGGTCACCGGGTCTTCATCAAAGTAAGAAAAAGTCGTAATAGGTATCTACACATCAATGTATACCTATAGTATAAACTATAACCGATATAACATTGAATAGTTATTTTACTACATAGTATCAATAAATTAATTTCAATTCAATATATATTCTATACCGACTAGGTACCCGTGTAGTCACAGGTATCAAATTAATAATTTTACTATTATTATAATTACACATGCGTATTGTCTTATTGTCACATCTATTTATATTCAAATAATGTAATTAGATCGATGAATAAATGGTTTTTTATAATCGTATTATTAAATCTGGTTAAATAATAATAGGTATAATGTACAAATATAATTAAAATTCATAGGTACTTAACATAATATAAGATTTCATCACACGTGATTGAAATTATAATAAAACATACTACCTAATACCTATTCACTTTTCTGTGAAATATCAAGTTTTCTGCTATGTTTGCTTATAAATAAAAACTTAACTAAATGGTTATTTAAAAACAAAAAACTAATTTTTGATGTGTTATGTACCTACTGTAATATATTTATACACACAACACATTTTAATGCTGCAGAAAAAATTGTTAAAATATACTCAGATTACTTACCTATAAAGATTAGATTAAGTATTATAAAACTATCATAGTTATTTGAACTATTATTTAATAATATTAAAAAAAAAACGAATCATCATGAATATTAATATATTATTTAATAAACATTAAATAATAAGAATAGTATAGAATATAATTTAAAAAAAAATATGTGATTATTATTATAAAATTTGTTTAACATTTCAACAATATTTATTGTTGATAAATTGTATTTATTCTTAAACATAATTCTAACATTAAATATATATATATATATATATGTAAATATATACTTATGTTTAATAATTAAACAGTTAAAGCATAAAATTAGTAATACGAAAAAAATCTTACAGTGCTTAGTATTTTATTTTTTAAATTTTTGTGCCGATTAATGCATACCTTATTTATAATTTTAAAAAAGATTTGCTATTATCAAGTTCATAAAAATTAATATCATATTAATAATCAAGTGTCACAAATGGGTGACCTCTTACTTAAATAATGCATGTATAATGTTTCCTATCGTCATATTATATATTTATTGTGATAAAAAATACAGATTGTGTTTACCTTAATGTAAAATAAAAGTTAATCATATTATAATTTACAAGAAACAAAATACCAAACGATTAAACATTTAAAATGTAAATTGTCTATGATAATTTTATATCTAAAACTAACATAGGTACAAAACACAAGACATACTTAATTTGTTACTATGGTGAAAGTTGTATACATAGTTTTTTAAGCGATTAATGTATATTTACTTCTTAGGGTCATTTTTTGAATAAATTAAACTATCAACATTTTGGCAAACTTCCATACCCGTTTTTTTAAATCAAAATTAAAAAACCCATTTGACCTCAATATACTATTAAAAACTAAACTATACACTAACTAAAAATATATTATATCTTATAGCGAGTTGGTAAACTTATTAGATATTTTAGAACTAGAAATAAACTATTAATCCTGGATTATTTGAAATTATGTATTTAAAAAGGTTATAATATAAGTTTGGTAAAAAAAAAAAAATAATTATTATAAACATGTATATATAAGTGTATATTATGATCATTAATCATCTTTAAACATTTTTATATTTAATAAACGTTTATATGGTAATATAAAAAGAAAGCTACAACTAGTCAGCTGTGAGTGCTCATTGTGTCAGTTTTTTAATAGAATAAATCAGGCCGTGACGCTGAGTAAATAAATCACTGAATAATTACATAAAATCGATCTTAGTTAAACGTACCATGAATACAATATATATATATATATATATATGTATATTGGTATACTCTAATTTATTTTTTTAAACTTAGATGTATCTATGTATTGCTCAATAATGTGACCTAAATCATAAACAAAATGAAAAAATATGATATAATGGTTATGAATGTATATGAACTATACTGAATTAAAAACGGTTTAAGCTATTTGGTTGGAAAATTATTTGATACAGGATGGTAAACGGTATAATTATTGAAATTGATCATCCAATAAATCAATTTATAATATAAAAACGAATAATGATAAAATATTACAAGGAGTTATATATGCAACTTAGCTTACATTTATGTAAGCATTGCAAACAAATTATTGTATTTCAGGTAATCGACACAATTTCAAATAAATTATAAATTATTATAAATTATAAATTATTTGAATACTTAGATGAATCCAAGTTATATCGCTATAGCAATACCAAATATGATATTATGTTTTATACAGACTGTATATTTAAAATTGAAACTTAGATTATGTTACAAACAATTTGTAAAATCAATGATAATTATTGAATAGGCATACAATATACATATATATATTATTAAAGCTAACACTATAGACAATGCTATATTAGACGTCTAGACCACTTGATAACCTACGTAATTAAATAATAATTATTTAATTTTAAAATAATATATGACCTATTATGTTTTAAACAAATCCTTTATGTTTACATTGTTTTCTTTAAATAACTAGATATAGGTACTAAAATGTTTTTGAATGTACGAATAAATAACACGGCAAGTTTTGTATTTTCAAAAAATATATCATGCACATTATAAATTCTATTAAATTACAAATTATGTCTAAAATTTATTTAATATTTTTTTTTTATGTAATAAACAAACCAAACTTCGTCAATTTGTATATGTTATCCAAATCATTATTCTAATAAATCAATTTATATTTTAAAAGTGGTTAAACTTAGATCATTTTTTAAATATGAACTCAATAATTGAGCGTGTAGGATTATTTGAATTAATATTTATATTATATTATTGTTATATAACTCTTCAAAGTGAGAAAATAAAAATAAATAATATTTAGGAATTCGTCCGGACAATTTGTTTGATTTTAAAACATCTTGTACATAATTATTATACATTATACTTCTAATATAACATGACAATTACTTTTATTAAAATTCTTATATTTTAAATATACCTTAAAGTAGTGTTGAATGTTGATCGATGGAAAGTGTTTTATGTAAATTTTATCGTTTATAAAATAAAGTATATTTAGACATAATTGATATTTAATCAATGTTATTATAAATCAATAAATAAAGGAATTATAAGATTTTTTTGTCTTCACCAAATTAAATTAAAACCGTATTTTTTTTTCAGATAAAAAACTGTCAAACAAAGAAGAAGTCCAATCGGTTGAAGCCGACGTAGCCCCCGAAGTATCGGATGCAGGAGAAAATAACGATGATCCGAATGATGCACCGCCGGAAAACGGTAGATTAAACATGAAACGACGGCCCAACGGCTGTCCGTTTTGCGATTCTAGTGTATACAGTTACTGCTCCGACAAATTATTGCACGACGCCTGTTGTTGCTTGGATCCGCACGGTAAGTAAATTGTAAATATGATATACGACTTACAAGGTAAAGATAATATGTAGGTACTCGCGCACATATTATACTATTATATATATTGCATACCTTCTTAGGATGTATTATAAAAGCCGACGCAGTTATTCTTTGTAATGCTGCTATAGTGTTATAACTATATATTGTATCAAATGTATTCAATTCAAATACACCCAACTCATGCTAATAATTGTACCGGCTATCCTAGCAATCGGATAATACTTCCGAAAAACTGTTAACATATTTGAATTTGTCATGAATCTTATACTCTTACTTGAGAACGAGTTTTTAATTTTTTTTAAATTAAACTTGTAGGTAAACATTTCAAAATTAGACTTTTAAATTTTATAATAAATAATATTAAGAATTTTAAAAGGTTAATAACATAGAAATAAATAAACAGTTATTATATAAATGTAAGAAAATTGACAAAGAATTCAATTATGTCTCGAGTAATGTTACCAGATAATTAGGTTACTATTTAAAAATATTGATAACAATTTGATACCTACTTTAATAAAAAGATAAAAAAAAAAATAAAATAATTAATAGTATTCATGTATAACTTATTTTATATCACTAATGAATAATGATTATACAATATACATACACGCAGTACATTTACGCACATAAAGGATATTGCCTATGCGAATTCCTTAGAAACGGTCTGAATCGAATCCCCTTGATATAATATTATGTATGTGTTATTTAAATTTATTTATATTTTATATCTTCATGATTGTACTGTGTATATTAACCGTTTAATGAGTAGTTACTTGGGGTAGTTTTATGATATAATTAAAAATTATGAAATATAAAAGAAACATTTACGAAACGTTAGCTTATTACAAAATCGATATTGTATTTTTACAATAAGTTTTAAATGTATTAATATTCATAGGTTGTTATTGCAAAAATTAAAAATAACAGTAGGTAATACCTATATGGCCACAATTTTTATTTTGTTTACTTAAAAGTTCAAACTTTAACAAAATTCGTTGACATGAAAATTTTTCAAATTATTTAATAGTAAAAAGCGCATAATATTTTTAATTTAAATACCGTTAATAATTTTAAAATGTTCCCAATTTATTTTCCTTGTGGCGATTTACAAATATCGGATTTACACAAGTACAATTTTTATTTATGATAAGCATTTGAAATTTAAACGTTGACTAAATCAGGTATTTAAATGTAAAATAGCGATCTTTCTTCTATAACGATTTTATTTATTTTGTCATAATTAAAAAAATACAATAAACTTAGGGCTTAAAACTTCTAACCATTAGGTGTATTACATATTTTTCTATAAAAAATTAGTTTTTAAAATATATTGAATATAGTTTAAGGTATTTTTATTTTATCACCTATAAATACTTCGAATTTTTTTATTCCGTTCTACTGTATCACCATTTACCAACAGAAAAATAAATTAGTAATATTCTAATAGTATATTAATATGAATAAATTGATTTATTGATATACTTTTGTAAATTATAAAACATTCTTAGAAATAGGCACCGATGACAGTTGTCATACCGTCTCCGCTGAGAATTGTTTTTCGTATAGTATATGATTATTACCGCATTGAATTCAAATTGAATTTACTCTTTATAGTTACTTCTAAATGACTTCTATATAATTCACTCAAAACATACTATACAGCAATGAGCAAAGTGACTTGTTCGGGTTTTTAATAAAAAGCTCCGTGAATTATACGTACTATTACAATAGTATTTATCATGAAATAGGACAACAAAATAGTTATATGATTATAATAATCATAAATACTATATTATCTTATAACTTAGAAATAAATATAATATCTAAGCAAAAGCAAATACAACAGACAAATGCAAGTATGCAACCACATTCAATCACTAATCGTCATTGTATAACATGTTCTATCAACAACTAGTAGGTACACTTGTCATTAATAAATAGCTGAAGTAGATTGTTCAAATCTCTAAATTATTTTTTCTGTGTGAAATATTATCTATGATAGTGTTATGTATAAAATAGCATTCTTTCTGAACGTTCTATAGGTACTAGGTATATCGAGAGCATGTATCCAGGGCCGGTTATAATCGTAGGCGACGTAGGCACAAGCCTACGGCGGCAAAATTTATATTTATACATAGAGGCGGCATATAAGAAAAAATAAGAAAACAAGAGGCGACAATTTTGATTTTTGCCTGCGTATAAACATTTGCTTGCACCGGCCCTACATGTATCCTAAGAGAGTCTACGGTCACTGAGAGACTTTATTTATTTATTTATATAATAAATTATAAGTACTAAAATTTTCTTTATACTTTTTCTGAAAAAGATCTAGTACTTCCTGTTTCAAATTTTTAGACATCTCTGTACCGTAATATAAAAGTATAAACAATTTTCAGTTTTGGTTAATTTATATTGTATAATAAAAATATACGTCTTTTTAATTTATGACTAATAAAACATTGACTTATATATAATATTAAATTTTAAATTTTGACGATCAATAAACGCGAATATATAGGTTAAAAAGACATTTATATATTATTATAAATTATAATTGTTTCAATTACTATGTTGCAACAAAAAACAAGTTATTTATTTATTTAAAACTATAAATTTAAATTAGTACTTGAAAGAGATGACATATTTTTCTCTGTCTCTATAAGTACTTTCATATTTTATCGGTATTTGTTTTTGATCTTCTAAATGGTCTAACCTCTGGTATAAATATACAATCTGTTAATATATACATTTTCTTTCATAATTCCTGTTGCACGTTACTGTACATATTTTACAATATTATATTTGTAACATAATTTTTTTTTCAACTGTTTTAAATCATATTTTTAATATCTATCTATATAAGTACATAACTTATCACGAACTTTCATGTCATTATTATTTTTTACAATATTTTTTTGAATAGAGTCTGAAAATAATTAATAAAGCTTTAAAAAAAAAAATTAACAACAACAAATAAATTATGGTATAATCAGAAAAATATTATAAGATATGATAAATGCCCCTTTAAAATAAAATTGTATCCTACTTTTTTTAATACTCTTTACTATAGGTACTTACAATATGTATTTTTACAATTATTTAATTGGTTAAATTTAACGCGTGTTCATAATTTATAATAATTAACACCTACGTACTTATTGTTATTACGATCGTATACAATATGAAAATATATAAAAATATGACATATAAAAGATAAAATAATATCACAAATAATATTGTAGGTATCTATATTATTATTATTATTTTTTAATTTGTTCTAAATTGTGCCTGCGTAAAAATAAACTATAACTTGAAAAATTACATTAATATAACAAGTATACCTAATACTGTAACAACAACGAATACCAAACAAATTATTATTATTTTTAATGACTACTATTTCTTACTTCACTATTCGTGTTTCTTGAAAATCGAGGTTATAGAAACAATAAAAAATTATAAATTGTTCTAGTCTTTTAAAAATACGATTAATTAAAATCTATTACGGTTTTGAAATAGGAGCACGAGAAAAATAGTATTTAATTAGATAGTTAAAAATGCATTTAAACTATTTAACTGAACTTTTTAAAATTTCTAACCTACGGGCTACGGAATGAAATTACTGAAATTATATTAAACATTTATAATAGACCATAAATAATTATTGTGCGTGATACATCGATCCAAATTGATTGTCTTGTACGCCATCACATCTGTAACATATATACGAATAAATAGAACACATTTTGTTATTATTTGTATGATATAAAGTTGGATACAAACTAATCACGACGATGCCGATTGCTATTAGTGAAACGACGCAGATTTTCGAAAATCATACGCATATAATATGTGTCAATAACATTGACGTTAAATAATATAGTCGTGTGTATATGTACATATATATTACATTTTTTGTGTATCACATTTCTAATCCTATTCGACAATCTCAGTAAACAATTTATATATAATATAAAATGTAGGTAGGTAAGTATATTATTTTATAATAATATTTTTTATATTAATATTATTTTATGGTGTGTCTATACTATACGCATGAAATACCATGCATTTTCGCATATGACGCGTGTAGTGTAAAACTTGCATTATGCACATTATGCTTTATTCATACACATGGCATTACAATATCGATATTCTGTATGAAAAATGCTTGTTTAAAATAAATACATAATACTTAAAAAATGAACCTCGATTTTGGACAACCGATTTCTTTGAATACACGCGATTAAAAAACAGATATTCTGCGCTTGTAACACAATATATGACGATAAAATATTATATGTTACTAAATGTTATCACTTATTCTGTTTCTGCACGCGTGCCAATTATAATATGTATGTAGGTACTTACTTATATGTTATATTATTATTTTTTTTATATAGAAAATTCGATATACGATTCATGATAGAATCATAAAACTCTCACGAAAACGTAAGCTAAATAAAATCAGATAATATTCGCATTGTGTGTCGTTATATATAAATTATTTATGTTTCAATTCGTTTGTTTCATCAAATTTTTCATTTTATTTTTCACAAAATTTATAAATTATTAATATTATGAAGGATCTATTTAAAATTATTATAATAACCCATGCGTTTTCATTAAATTTTAATTAAATTTTCAATGTAATGTTAATATTTAATATTTTATCATTTTGTTTGATCACTCATGACCATATTAAATCTTTTAAACTTATTATATATAGGTAATAAGGAGAAAAATAAATGTTGTTATATTTAGTTTGAATAAACCAATACGAAAAAATAATTAATAAACCATATTTAAAAATGTGTTAAAAAAATATTATTAATAAAAACTTGATAGTGGAATTCTCTAATATATAACTAGTATTATAGTTGCGTATACTAGGTAGGTGTGTTTTATAATATTATAAATTATATTTTTATGAATATTGTGACATTAAACCAATGGCATATTAGAAATATTTGTAATGGCGGAAGTTGGTTTAAGATAATTTTAAATATATAGTCTTAAAATATAAACTCTATGTACAGATGAGGACTTAAACTTGAATAATTCAAATTCAATCTATTAAAAACAAAAATATATACAATAACCGTGTCATATATTAGGTGTATTATCATTGTTTCTATTTTCTATCACAATTATTGAAAATATCACATCGTTGTGTTAAATAATTTATTATCAACTATTGTAATAGGTATGAATACAGAATAGGCCAGGGTTAAGTTATTTGGGGTCACTAAGTATTTTGTACACAATTACACAATATAGAGAAATTATTATGTCATAAATTATTTGTTTGTATATATACCTGAGAAATAAATATTAAACTCACAATTCTTTAATAAAATTATTTTCATTTTTGCAGCATTAATAATACGTATATTAAATTTAAGATCGGTGTTATAAAAGTTATTAAGTTAGTTTTTTTTTTATTTGATCCAGATTGTTTACTAAGAAATAGTTTTTTTTCGTACTCACACTCGTATGTTCTTGTATATTCATCTGCTATATTAGTTTTACATAATATGTGTAATAAATAATAATGATATGAAAAATTAAAAATTAATTTTGAAATATGGACGTTTTATTACCAAATTATGAATTGAACTCATCAATAGGTAACCAATTATTTGAAATTAAATTAATATTTTTCCAAAAATATACATTCCCTAATTATCATTCAATAGACATTCAATTTTTTTAAATTATTTATAATATAATATTATAGTAATTAAGAAAATAAAGTGTTTTAATACCTATATGTTCTAATTAATGTTCTATGAAGCTTAGGTAATACGTAAAGTCCAAATTTCTTGACCAATGTATAAAAAGTGAAAAATTTTCGGTAGAAAGTAATTTATTTTATTAATATTATCTAAATTGAAAATTATGATACTAATAATTTTATTTACGTATACTATTTAATCAAATTTATGCAATAAGAAATTATAATCCAAAATATTAGTCTTCATTGAACTGCAGCTTACAAAATAAAAACCCCTTGTTCCTGAGCACTGAACGTCAAAGTATATTATTACTATTCAACACCTACTATTTTTATTTAATTTAATCATTTATACATACATATAATAGATAAATTTACATTTTTGTATTAATGAAATATTATTTTCAATTTACTAAATTATAAACAAAAATGTCATCGTCCCGTTTGTTCCTTGGCCCTAGGCACAGTGTTTGCAGTGCCTCTGTGGAAACACGACTCTGAGCATCTATATAAAAATACAAAATTGTGTGTTTAAACCTGCAGGCCGGCTGCTTTTTCCTGTAAGTACTCCACTGTAGTTATCTGCAATTTTAATAATAATTTCAAATTCGACGAAGGAAATCTTCGTTTCACTAAAACATTTAAACATTTTAAGTCGCTTTGATACACAACCTGTGACGATTTCAGAGACTTTGTTGGGGATGGCTAAGTTGTAATATTCATAAGCCATAATAATATTACCATATCGTATTTTATATTATTATTGTATATAGACGTTTATAGTATAGATAAAAGGTACTCATTACTATTTACACACTTGTACGTGTCTATAACAGTCAGGTATATAATATGTCGTTTTTTGGTAATTTTATTTTATTTTTAAATATGGGCCTGGGGGTGGTCTCTAGTCTCCCCGGAGCCCCGACCCACCATGGTGTTACGCATATTATAATTATATCACGTAGACCTAGGACGGTTCGATCGCACGGGACTATTGCGAACTAATGTTATAAATACCACTGAATTATGATGATTGGAAATTTTCTTATACCAAAGATACACGCGCGTGTGTAATGAGATATTATAAATTATACGTAATTTATTGCATTTCGCTGAAACGATGGATGGCAACGACATAAAACGTTTATATTATTATGTACCGTTACTCGATGCAAAACAGCTTCGCAAAAGAAAAAAAATAATGTAAATATAATATATTGCAAGTATATAAAAAAAAAAAAATTTTGCACATCGAATCGTCTAAAAAAAAAAAAAAAAAATTCGTTCGCCAGACGATAAGCCATAATATAGTCAAAGGCCACGAAACAATATTTGTGCACGCGTGGGTTAAATAACGGGCGCCTCGTAAAAAATATGATACGATATCGTCGTACGTAAAAAAACACTATAATATAATAATATCGTAATAGGACAGCAGACGGTCCCAAGTCACGGTCTACTGCGCGCAACGTTCAGACGACCAAAACAACAACAACAACAACAACAACAACAACAACAACGGCGACGACAAGGGCGACGACACCTATTCCGTTCATAACACAATTAAACTATTATAATATCATAATAGCACCTACCCAGTCGGTGCATTAATAACAATAATAATAATACATATATTACGCGTCTCGTCTTCCGTCCCCCTTCGACGGCGGCGGCGGCGTCTCGGGTGCAAGTAGGGTCAAGGTTACGGCGAGCCGTCACGGCCACCGCCCCTTGACGGTGCCGGCGTGCCCGCCGTCGTCCCGACACGCGTCAAGACGAAATGCCGTCGCGTAGGGTTCGTTCGGATTTCCCGCCCCGGTGCACTATCGTCTGGTCGCCGGGCGCGGCGGAGGGCGGAGGGCCGATCGCGACGAAGCACGTGTGTCCCGGATCGACGGCGACGTCCTCGTGGAGGAGACGGACTGCGGTTTTTACCACGAAAAACCCGTTTGGCCGTTCGAACTTGTTGCTTGTGTGACACCGCCCGATCGCGCGCACGTTAATTAATAACAACGTCGCCAATGTACGCGTATTGTATAATATTATTATGTTAAATTTTTATTGCTCGCCGCCGCCGGACGGCCGAAATTTTCGCCGCGGTCGTCGTCCGGTTTTGCTAGCACTTTCGCGCGCGGGCGCCCGCCCGGAGGTTCCACGAAAATCCCCTCCGCCGCCGCACGCCGTAGGCGAGCTCGCGTATACCTCGCGTAATAATATTATTATGTACGACAGTCGTTTTTGCGTTTTTCCGCGACGAATTCAAAATCTGCAGTTTCGCGGGACAACGCAAAAGCCCTAAAAAAACATTTGGTATTTTACACAGTAACAATTATTTATTCTATTAGTTTCCATTAATCTTAGTTATTAATTGAAGATCGACGACTGAAAATTATTTATTAATAGCAGACGAGTTTTTCAAGAAGCATAATACGTGAACAAAGTCCCAAATAACTCTTTAGAAAAAATAAACTATAATACAACATTTTAGTACGAATTGTACGATCGACGTTTACGGCTTGATTGTAAAAAAAAAGAATTTTTATCAAATTATATTCTTCCTGCAATAAATATGTCTACAAAAATACATTTTTATTTTTTGTTCAAAAAAAATGGTAAAAATTTATAATTTTCTAATACAAGAAGCATTGTCTAACTTAATTTAATGGTTTTTATATTTTTGGGGGAACTAGTTTTATCAGCTACACACATTCCAACGATCAAAGTTTGCTCATGCCTAGGTATATGTTTTGGATATAAATACAAGTATAAAAATAGGTACATACAATAATCAATATCAAACTATGCGATTCACAGTCAGGTTTATTGCACTCGTATAAAAAATTTGATTGGTAATATTGTATAGTTGTACCGGAAGGTGTGTGTACCTCAAAGCCAAAATTTTAATTTTATATTTTAAAGATAGTGTCACACAATAGGGTTTTGTTAGTTCACGAAAAACGTTTTTTTTTTTAATTGTATAAGGTTATAGGTACCTATATTGGTTACAAAAATAGTTATTAATTTCGCGGAAGTAATACGAAAGCAATTCCGCGGCATCGTCGGTTCAAAAAAAAGATAGTTATTAATTATTTATTTATTTATCATATGGCAAGTTATTAATTATTATAATAAGATATAATCGTAGACCCAGTATTTTGTATTTAAAAATTTACTGGATATTGGATATAGTGTCACAATGAAAAACGATGAACATAATAAAATTTGTTTAAGACAGAAGAGTAGGTAGGTAGTAGGTAGTAGTAAGTTGGTTTTACGAGAAATAAAATTATTTATTAATTTATTATATTATTGATCTACGACATGAAACGTTGCAGTTTTTCCATACCATAAACTCGTAATATGACTATGGGCGTACAATAATTCCAGTTTTCCCTGAAAATATACACATTCGCAATATTTTTTTTTTAATTTTTATGTATTTTTCGGTGCACAAAATATTTAATAACAATTACAGTTGGGTAAAATAAAATATTGCTATCGGGCATTGATTCTCGGAGCCTTGTCAAGTACTAGTATGTCGTTTGTCGTATCGTCTCCTAATAGTTAAACTCATTTCAACTCTGGAAATTTTTCAGTAGATCGTGGTTAATGATTACCAAAAGACTAAAACGACAAATCAGAACTTACAACGAAAGGCAACATAGCTATGAACCCAAGATTCAATTGTATTTCAAATACATAGGTATACTTATTAAACTGTAAGACGTATGTCGTATGTGGTATATTACGCATACCTTGCAATAATAATAATATATACCTACTGCTAAGTAGCTGCCACTGCATACGTATATTTTAACGGTTCTCATGATTGGCAACGATAAAAATAATAATATCGTCGTCAGCATTCGGCGGCGATAAACAGTTTTTCCTGTGAACAAATTATGTTACGCACTTATCTTGTTTGAGTTACCTACGATCTACATCATATTTAATATTATATAAACATGTGGTGTACATTATGCGATTAATCAAATTTACTATCATAATTTATGCATCCAATGTGAGAAGAGAGTTTTATTACCTATTATTTTGAGTATACAGTTTTCTATACATAGGTACCAATAATAATTATTAATAATTATAATAATTACCAATTATACACCAAAGGTGAATTTCAGTGAAATTGTTTTGAATGGATTGCGTACATAAGATATAGCCTTTAATAAAGGTTATATATTAGGTATAGGCTCTATATAGTAAGAAGTAGGAGCTACAACCATTCGATCATAATATATTATAAAGAGGACGTTATACACACATGATCGTATCTATCTTAGTCTTACACTCTTACCCTTACGAATTTAAAACTGCACATTTACGTTCAACGGAATAAATGTTAAGTTGTTAGCTTTAATTCCAGAGTTAATTTACCTATTATAAAACTTAAAGGTAATAATATTATTTATAGGGCATTTCATAGGATTTTATTGATATTTAAATTTTTTTAGGGAGTTACAGGCATTTTAAAGATCAATATTTTACGTAACTATAACTCCCATACCCTAGATAATATGCTTACCTTTAAATTTGATAATAGGTAAATTTACTCTAATATTAAAGCAAACAGCATAAAATTGATTTCGCTAAACGCAATTTTGCTGTGTTTTACGTTTGTAAGACAGAGACAACATATTATTATATGGACATGTGGTATAACATCCTCTTAAATAGTAATACATAGATTCAACTATAAAAATATCTTGAGAGATCTAAAAGTGTTAATAGGTACAGTCCTACGAGTGAGGTGTCTTCTACGGTATTTTAAATGATACTCGTATTACAAATTTGAAATCTGTTGCTGTTGTGATATATTGTCGTGTAAATGCCAATGTGTTTTCCCCAAATACCTTTGCCACAATTTCACCAGTATACCACCGAGAATTGGCGTATTTACAGGATATAAGTAACGAATAAATTTAAGACTTAATAATTTATGCATGTATAATGTGTAGTAATTGAATGGGAAATTAAAAGTTATATTTTATAGTTATTATATTATATAATATATTATACCTACCTATTACCTACAGATTCTTAAACATAGCAAAAATACATTTTTCCAAACGAATTTTTCCCTCTGTACTAAGAAGTCAAAAAAATAATATATATATTTCAACGAAATAATTATGTATATCAATGTATCATATATTCATATAGCACATTAGCAAATATTGTGGATTGGAAATAAAATCAAGTTCAGGCAGAGTTCCGCATATTATGTAAAGTGTATATAAGATATTACGCATCTCGTAATACTTGAGTAATATTATATTATACTACTACTACTACTACTATTACTACTATACTACTAATAATAATAATAATAATAATATAATATCCTCCCCCCATGGACAGCTCAACGGAATTCGGAAAATAACGTTAAGCGTGTAACGTAGCGTGCATTAACACGTACAACGCAGTTACCAGTCCGGTAGGTCGTTATTATATTATGCGTATTGTCTGGTTATAGGCATATAATACATTATTATATATTATATAGTATAATGCATGTGCCTACGACGTATGCATCTATATCTCTCATACTCCCAACAACGTAACCGGAGTTGTCTCACAGCTATTTACTATATAAGTACAATAATAATATATGCCTAAGTATATACGCGTGTGTTGATATATATAACACTTGTACGTGATGTTTGTCATTCGAGTACTTACACACTCAAAACAGACAATAACTCGCGGATATATAAGATATAACTACGCAAACTGCCACGAAAAACTACATCAGTTACACGAATCGTATCCAAATATACTACGACACAACGTACCTATATATACATATTACATATATATATATATATCGGGTGATTCTTTTAATAAGTAAGCACTAATCATTTTGAAAAGTAATGACGTTTTGAATTTTTTTTCAGAACGATTTACACATTTTAATGATGACATAAATTTTTATTTTCCTATTTAAAATTGTATTTTCAAATCAAATTGTTAAGAATTTTGATGTATAAAAATCTAAATTAATTAATAATTATGACTCATTCATAAATACTATACTTCATCTTAAATAATTATTTAAGATGTAGTTCAATCGAGTGAAGGGGTTACTAGCAAAACATTGGTCTATTGCTTATCTAAATTGTAATACTTAACTTATTTAAAATTCGACGAAAACGACCCAAAATTATTTTGGGTTGGAATATAATGTAAAAATATCGTCATTCAAAAAAGTTATAAACAAAAAAAAATGTTCAAAAATGTTATCGTACATACTTTGTGTTATAATGATTAATTACCGCTAAAACTTTTAACTTAGGATAATCACCCTATGTATTGCAGTTTTTCCAAAAATGGAACGCCGAGACTGATGTTTTGCGACGACTATGAACTGCTTTATACGATTATTATTATTATTATTATCTGTTGTCGAATTCGATAGAAAGTTCAATTGATTATATGAACGTGTTCCGGCAACAGGCGGCTTATATTATAGAATTCGATTTAAATAATAATTGATATAATTACATGCATATATTATAATGTATTGCGCGTGTTTATTGTAACATAACTTGTAGAACACAGCAATGTGTATTTATCATACGTTTATACTGAAAAGTACCTTTATATTATAATATTTATCTTAAATCATAACCGTAAGTAGTGTAAGTTCAGATAATCGATGACTTAAGCTCATTGTTATGCACTACCTATAGATTTTTTTCCTACGGTATAATAATATTATTATGGTATATAAGAGCTACTTATAAATTATTATATAGTATGTATATAATATATATTATATACATTGGAATGACTATGACAAAAATATATTATTTATCTCATACTTGAGAAAGTAATACGTGTAAAACAGTTAAATTCTAAAAAACGTTTTTCCTAAAACAATTTGTAATTTTTTTTATCATAATGAATCAAATTTTATTGGTAATTAAAAAATTATTTTAAAATTAAAACTGTGCATAATATGTATTATGTATAATATTTAAGGGAACTGAATATTTATGTATTAGACGTAATCTAAAAATAAATGTTATCCTGTTACAAATAAATCTTTAATATCATTAAAATATATTTCCCTTATTATGAAATAAATTAATAAATAATAAATAGGTATATCAAAACCTGGAAAACAAAGGTACAAAACAATATGATTACAAACTAAAAATATAACTTTCACTTAGTAAAATAAATGTTATAAATTCATAATGTTGTAATATATTTTAGTGGCATAATTATTAATTATGTTATAACAAGATAAATTTAAATTTAAAATAGGTGCAAAATAGATATTTAAAAATCCAAAATTAGTGATTGAAGAAGTTGGACTTCAAATAATAATAAGCTTAGATAATGCGCAGCAAAAGCTTTTAGAAAGAAAAGGTATTTTACTATTCAAAATATCTTGTTCATGCTGACCTAAGAATAGTCATTATATATATTATATAAAAGTCAATTTTGGAGTATTGTCCAGGTCAGTTATGAAATGACGTCATTGGACTTATGACACGTGCCAATGTCAAACTATATAGACTACAAGGTGACTTTACTAACTACCAAAATCAAAATTTGCTATTAATTAACTAAGCATTTTTTCGTTTTTAATATTTCTACTCGATACACAACATTATACTATTATACATTTTTCATTATTTTTAATATCTTTTAATAAGGTCAAAAATAATATTATGGTTTTTTTAAACTGTTCGTGAAATGCTTATAATTTCATCATAATGTTTTAAGCTTTCCCAAATTGTTATTTGGGTTTTTTCATTAGAATTATTACACAGAGGTCAAGTATATAATAATAACATAATTGAACCGAGTTTGATCTAAAAAAATCTTTTGATCTATAAATTAGATATTTGTGCTACAAAGTTAAATGCAAAATATTAACTGTACAGTTTAATTATATTAGCAAGATTTAACTACCTATTTTATTGTGAATAATTTCTTACTGAAGATTGAAAATTTAAATAGATTATATTCTTTAATATTTACAAACAATAAATTGTAGACCTTTGTGAATAAAAATGATACATTATTTTATTTTTTATTATTTTACAGATACAGATTTACCAAATGAATGTCAATTTGCGGATTGTAGTTTTCTTCATTCAAATACTTGCCGAGAACACCGACTGATCACTGCTTGTTGTTGTAATCAGTTCCTTGCGCATAAAAAGTAAACTTATTATAAGTTATAACTATACATTTTGCTGAACTAAATCAATCAATAAACAAATCAATTTTTTAAGAGTAAAATTTTTAAATGTTTGATAAATGGTAAAAATTAAAACTGCATTGATGTTAAGAACCAATAATCTTTATATTATTTTAAATCGTCGATATATTGTACATTTTATAGATCTTATAGTTAATAATTGATATTAATATTATCATAACTTACTATATTTATAAACTATAATATTTAAATGAGTTAATTTGTATAAAAGTACCTCGTTGTATTTTTTTTAACTATAGGTAGTTAGAATTGATGTTTTTCGTTAGTTTTAATGTTAAAATGTTATTATCAACTATTATGAATAGTGATACCCAAATGAAATCGCTATAATTTTACATTAGTAAACATAAATTTTACACAATTATTTTCCGTTTTTACTGAAAAAGTTAATTTTAAAATTCCGGATTTAAAATTGTTATGGTGTACTGTATACATATTTTTTACAAAACACTCATGATTTATACACATGAATGTCTTAAATAAATATTTTAAAATATTTTTGGCCTTAACATGTTTCTGCAGACATCTTTGATAATAAATTATAATGTTATATATTATATATAAATATATTTATATATTAGTTTATTACTATATCAACAGTTTTATACAACAAATACTATATTATTTTGGTAGTACTATTTAAAATAGTTTATATTATATCATAAGTTATGAACTTTATGATTAGCATTACAGATACTAACAATTTTAGAATTATTTATTATGTATTATATAATTAACGATCTATATTAACATAAAAGAAATAATTAGATGAATATTTAAAATAACAATAATTGTTAATTATATTTTGATTGAAAATAAAATTTAATTTTATGTCTTATTAATTATTTTATGATGGGGAATAATCGTGTAGTAAATACTATATTAACACAATATTAAAAATTAAATATTCAGTTAAATTTTAATTATGACTAAATAATGTCAAATTTTTCAGAGATTTTTAGAAATAAAAATGTGAAACACCTATAATATTTTTGTTGAATACTTGTTACTTCATTATTATTATTCATGCCTTATTATATATTTATATTATTTTACGTAATTAAATTAACAATAGTACCTACTCTACCTTTTATAATATTTAATAAGTACCTTTATGTTTTAGCACATTTTAATTATTATTTTAGATATTTAATGTTATACTATATGTTTTGATATTAAGTAGGTCATATTTTTTATTTAATGTACCTATTGTACCTATATTATGTATGACCAATAAATAATTAATCAGTAAATTATAAGTTTTATTTAAAATCAAATTAAAAAATATACCTTTCAATTGTTTTCGTTTTTTTTTTATCAATTTGTTATTTATTATTATTAAACATTTTTATTTTTAAAATTGTATTTTTGAGTTGAAAAAAAAATAAACTGTGAATTTTGTACTATGCATAATGAAAATTTACTGAATTAATATTACATTGTTTTATATATATTAACATATATTTAATTATCCTACTAAACTGGATTTTTTAAAATATTATTATAAATATTTAGATATTTTATTAATTTACTTACAACTTAAAACAAGAAAAATGTAATATACAATATATACAATATACATTCAATAAATTGATTTTAATTTCTAATGTTTTTATAATAGTTATCATTTATTAATTATTAGAAATAATATAATAAATAATAATATAATAGGTTATTACTAGGGTTCAGATTTAAAGGCAAATGCTTTAAGATTCTGAACGGAATGAGGAATGTATTGATTTTACAATGATGTGTGTTTTTTTTGTCTATGTACACAATAAAATGTCGAAATAATGCTTCAATTTAAAACTTCAGGGGTGGTTTCCGATGGAAAATTGAATATCCTTTGTGCATTATATAGGGATCAAGAGTAAGAAGTTTCCAGCAGTTTAAAAAAAAAAAAATCGGGAAAAACATAAAAAAAAACGGGATTTTTTATGAAAAACAAGTTTGTCAGTAACCTGAAATTTTCACCAGATCTTTATATTAGCGTTATCTTTACATGGTTAAATTTTGAATTTTTTTGAACTATTTATAGACAACTAAAGTTTTAGATTTTTCTACTCAAATAATCTTTTTCTTATGAAATGTCGATAAAAAACTTAAAAATTGAATAGAAAGTTTTTTATAAGTCGTTTTTATTGTAATTAAAAAAAATCAAAAATCGTTAGTCACGATTTTTGTTATAAACGTTTAAAGTTCAAGTTTTTACAAAATATATGAAAATTTGCAAGTAATTTTGTAGCTAAAAATTCATAAAATTTTTTTATTTATATCTAAGGTTAAAAAATATATATAAGATAATAATTTATTCTCAAACGATTTTAAATGTTTGTTATTATTCAAAAAGTATAAATCGTAGATACTTAAAAATTTCACTAGTTATTAAAATTGACATTTTATTTAAATAACTTAATTTTCAAAATATTTTGCTTATTTAAAATTTAAATAGGTACTATTATAGGCATTGAAATATCGTTTTTGTTTGGTTTTTTTTTTTATAAATATTGATAAAATTTTTTTGGCTAAGTCAAAATACTTGAAAATTAAATATAAAGTTTCTCATAAGTTAGTCTTATAGTGATTCAAAAATTATAAAAATACATATGCACAATTTTTTTTATTAGCCTTTGAAATTCAAATATCGACAGAAATTCGTCAAAATCATGATTTGCAAATTATTTTGTAGTAAAAAATTTATAAAAAAACTTGGTATACGCAGCTAAGACTTGAAAATTGAAAACAAGATTTTCCACAAGTTTGGATTTAATTTATAAAATAAATATTCAGGTGATTAAAACATAAACTACCTACCCAATGGAAAATATATATCCTAACCCCTAGGCTGATAAAGCCTTTCAGAATCGTTTTTTGTATACGGTGATAACTATCATTGGATTTAACTTTAACACAACCATTATAGTGACATACCTACTCAATGTCCGAGGTCTACTCGATACCTACTGTACAGCAGAGTGTAACCATTTCACCATCCTTTTTTCTTTTTATAATGATAGAAAAATAATTCTTTCATAAAAATGTGTTTCATTTAATTTTTAAGGTAATAGGTAAGTATTATTTTTGATTTATTTTTTTTTGCTTTTTTTTTTATCTATAAATGCTTTTTTCACTCTTTTTTCTGTATTTAATAATTAATTGATTATAATAGTTGCATTTATATATAAGGTAGGTACAAATCGATAAAAATGTAAGAATAAGATGACGCGTTGTTGCTATGTTTAAAATTATTTTTGATGGGTAGGTATGCATTATTATCATTAATTAAGCGATTATTAATGTACCTATACATTACCTATAGATTAAAATGTGTTATTGATGAGTAGGTTTGAGGTTGTTCGTCAATGAATGCTTATTTTGGGTTTTCACATTTTAAGTGATTTTTATTGTTTATATTTTTTCCAAATTAAAACCCTTTCAAATAAGTTATTATTTATTTTATTATCCATTATAAGATATTTTTTATTCTTTTTTTCATTGGAATATTGCAAATGAAAATTTATTTTCACTTACTCTCATTCAGTTATTATTTTGAAATTTATTTAATATTAAATCGGCATAATAATATTTGTAGCTAAACATACTAAGACCTTCGACCTAGTAGGTACCTCTATTATTTTACACAATTGTGTTATACGTATGAATGTTGAGATAATTTACAATTAGTTTCTACTACTTTACTTTTGTTACTTACTAAGTTCTAAATTTACAGATATTATAAGTAAATTAATAAAAAAATAATTAAAAAACTATTATATTATATAAAAATATTTCTGGTAACATTTATATTTGAAGACATTTTAGAGCATACCTACATATGATAAATTAAAATATATAATTTGTAAAATCATTAGTGATATATACCTACCTAATTCGTATCTAAGTATTATTAAATAGTATAAAACATGATACAAATTTTGTATCATGTTTTATTTTGAAACTTTTTTTTTGAAATGTAAATAAATATATTCGATTACTAAATACTAAATAAAAAATATCTTAATAATATAAATATTAAATTTTAATAATAATATACTATTTAGTTATTAATATATATATATTTAATGTATTAAATATTAATTATTTTGTATACATTTTTATATATTATATACTATACATTATACAGTATATGACGCATATTTGTAAATAAAGCTAAAACGTATAAAAAAATCAATCAAGTACCTTGTTGATAAATCCAATTAAATTATAAATATCAAATATTTAAATATGTTATAATTATATATTGATAGTGCCGATTATCAATAACGCTATTTTAGTAAATTATAAATTGGACAATTTGAGTAATAAATAATAAAATGCAATATATTATTATAATATGAGTAGTATGTTGCTAACTTTTAACATGGAGATTTAGTTAAAGACCGTTTATTCTTTAGAATAAAATTAGAACATATTTTTACATTTTTACAATTATAATTTTATCACAGGCAGTTTATGAATTCTATTGCTTGATCGTAAATATTCTTCAAGAAATAATTTTCTACAAAATATGTTATAGTTTTGTTTTATTTTTAAATAATATTTAATGTGTGCTCTACCAGTCTACCCTGCAAAAATAACAATCATTTGTGAGTTATGAATTAGGTAACCTGTAGAAGATGTTCTTGAAGAACACTGAAAAGTATTGAATTTTATTTATAAAAGGTTGACCATGGTATAGTCATTAATATAAAAAATAAATAAAAATATCAATATCAATGTTTTGCTATTCTGATTAGTGATAGTAAGAATGGCAATATTCTAATAATGCGTTTCAACAAATTACATAATATTATATGTATTCCTATTAATTGAAACAAAAAAACCTAAGTAACAAAATAATAACAATATTTATAATCTATAATTAATTGCTAGAAGACCTATATGCAATATGGCAACAGGTACTTATAAAATGTTTACACTATATATACGTAATACCGTATGCATTCTTTATTATTTGTTAAAAGTTGAGAAGAGAAATCGAGAAATGTAAGAATTGTCTAGACTAAAAATAATTGCATTTAATGATGTTCATAAAACATTGTACAAATAGTACAATACAAATTAAAATGCGAATAGGTACAAGGTACACTTTTATTTTTTATAAAAATAATTATATGGTTCTATTTATCATATTATGATAGTTTGAAATTAGTTTAAAATATTTTATAAATGTAGTTCGAGTCAATATTAAATTAATTATATTCTCATAAATGGAAAAAAAAATTATTACAGTTTTTACTACTTAATAATTGTCATTTTCGTTGTCTTCAGATATTAATAATTCTAAAAAATAATAAACATTGCATAGATAATGTATATTAGGTGTTACCTATGTGTTTGATTTTTAAAATTTTAATTAATTTAATTATCACAATTATAATATAAATAAATAATAAAATAGTAGAGTGGTTTAGGTTATGTTAACCTTAAGGCATTATATTGTCATACGGTAAAATATTATTTTGAATAAATCCCTTTTTTAAACAATGAGTGATGTAGAATATATAATATATATATAAATTATTAATATCCAATGACTAATACATAGGTATAAGTATATTAAAATTTAATATGATTAATTGTAAATAATAATTATTCATTTGTAGCATATTAAGTGTATGAGTATAACATAAAAAATTATTTTTTCTCGAAACTTGCTTTCAACAGTACAATTTTAGGTAAATTTATTATAAAGATTTTAGATTGAAATATAATGCCACGTGCAAATCATAAAAGTGCATAATATTAATTTTTTTTTTATAATCTTAAAATATAAAAAAATATTGATAAAATTATATATACTATATAGGTAGCTAAACAGTGAACATGCATTATAACATGTATACTATATTATTTTTTAATAGAAACTTAATCCGATACGAAATGCCATTTAAAAAAAAAAAAATGAGATTTCAAACCACTAATATAACTTTTTATGAAATGTAGTGATAATAATATATACAGCTAAATAATATGGTATAATAAATAATAATATAATACTGATATGAATTTATTTTTGAAAGTATTCCATAAGCTACAAATAGAAATAGACCAACGGGAATATAAGATTCATTACTTAATTTAATATTTATGTATCGTAAATGTTAAATTGGTTTTATACAAATAAATGATACGTATAATACTACTTGATGGTAATGTTTTATACGTGAACACGCTGTTTTTATTATCATTCAGTAATATAGCAACAAAATTTGGCCATATGCAAGTTTTTATGCCAAAGTTTTAATGCAAATAAAATCTATGTTTAGCTTATTGCGAACACGTGTTATATAGTATTTGTACATACATTTTATTTTTAACCAATATTATGTTTCTTATTCGATTAAAACGTTGTAGTCAAAAGTGAGATGTATAAATAAAGTGGTGGTATTTTTTCAAGTACCTAGTTGGAGATTATTATTACTTATTTTAAAGATAATTATAACACAAAAAAAATACGATAAAACCATTCGGATTCAGGATGTATATATCTAATTATCTATAAATATTATCATTAATCAATGATAAGCAACATTTAATAAATCTTAAACTTAAATGTACCTACACATAATATTATATTTCTACGAAAAAGTTAAAACTAATATTATAATCCATACAATGCAGGTACGATGTGTAAGTAGTAGGTACCTTACCTAACTATATTTAACTATATTTTATTGGAATCTATAGGACTCATATCTAAAATAATATACATATAGTTGGTAAGTTACCTGCCTTGTGTTTAGAAATTGCTTAATTATTGAACCAGTTTTCTTCAATTTATCTTTCATTATTGAATTAATTATAATTTTTACCTTTATTTTTACTGAATTTCATATGACTACAAACATTTTGAATTTATAAATCGTTTATTATTAAGTATTTGCGTTAACACTGACAAGAAATCCAATTATCTAGAAGGTAATTATAAAATATTTTCCAGACTAAAAACCATTAACTCATAAGTCATTACCATAAGTACCTAGCTATATGTTTAATGATGTTAAATATATTTATATAAGTATAAAGTAAAATTTTAAAATTAATATTATCGACTACGTTTAAAAATTAATTGGGTTTGGCACTCGCGAATAAATGGATATTATATAATATTATGAATTACGTAAAAATATCTATTATAAAAGGCGCGAAATGAAGTTAAACAAAAATATCTCCAGTTAAAGAAGAAAATTCCAAAGACTGGATTACTGAAAATCAACCGCGGTCGGGGTTAACCGTATTGTAATATACATAGTATGATGTACGTGAAGATACTAATTGCTGTACGCCTGTACCGTATTTCGTTTAATATGGTTCACATAATCATGTTAAGGATTGTTTATTTTCAGACTCATGTTATTCGTCAAATGAAATAACTCATATTATTTAGGTAAAACGATTTCAATTAAATGAACTATTAACTATCCTAACAGTGAAGTAGTTGAATACTAAGACATTTTCATAGTTTACCGTGAAACGCTATAACTCAACATCGTTAGCAGTCCGAGAAGTACTGAAATCAATAGGCATATGTAATGGAAACACTATCAGGTAAAAAAATACATTAGTATAAGTTAGTTCTTATGTTATGAAACAATTATTTATGCTAGTTCTTTTACTAATTATTTATCTATGGTTATTGGAATATGATAAATATGTATTAGGTGTTTATATTTGTTATATTATATTACTTGTAAATATTAAATGATTAAATAATTGTAAAAAAATTAAATGTTTAAATAACAGTGTAAAAGTTACTTGATACTGTATTTTAATATAATGCACTATAAATTATAATAGTATATTATAGTAAAACCGTCGGGGTTATATTGCGCCGTGTCCATAGTTTTTAGTTCCACAAATTGCATACTTTGGTAAAAAAATATTGGTAACATGCTAACAACAAATTTAATAATTATTAAAATCATTGTAGTGAGAAATGAGATATGTAGATGAGCAATTTCGATTTTTTAATCGGTTTAAATTTTAATAATTGTTTTGAAATCATTTTTATCGAAAAATTATGATTATTTTCAAACACGTCCAGATGAAAGGTATAGGGATTTTCTAGACACTACAGACTCAAACAAACAAAAACGAAACTATCAAATTTTTAAACAAATTAAACGACATTAGTAAACATTTTTGTAGTTATACTTACAACCAATTTTAAAATAAGTTTAATATACATTCTGTAGAAATATTATAAGAGATATTTCTCTCTAAAACAATTATTGTTCGATAAATAAAGATTCGGGTTTTCTCGTTTAATTCTTTACATTTCAAAAAACGAGCATGTAGTGAAAAAAAATAAATTTAATGGGTGATACATTGATACTACCAAATAAAATAGTATTGTAATAGCATGGCCTAACCTAATGATAAATGTAAATAGTTAACAACTAATAATTACAGTATTATATTTAGCATTTTAGCTTATAGCAACAACTGACAAGGGTTGGTCAGGTTTTATAATGATAAATTGAAAAAACAAATTTCATGTCAATTTTAAATAATTATTAATTATTTATCTATAAAAAATGATTTTCTTGAAAAATGAAATTATCTTAGAGGTACTAAATAAGACAAGGGGGCGGGGGGGGAGAGCTAAGCCCACAAATTATGCGTATAGACTAAGATATCGGATTAATAATAATAGTATCTTGAACTTATTGAAAAAGTTAAGTGAAGTTTTTTTTGGCATGATACATAATCGCAAAAAATGTGCGTTGATTTTGTATAGAAAAACTTTTATATACCGTGAAACAAAACTATTTATTTACTTATCACTGCTGCTCAAGCCTATTTACAAATAGTCCCGCTGAATTCAAAGGCGTACATTATGTTGAAAAATCAAATCTAAATAAAACTCTAACTTTCTAGACATAGCCTTACGTAGTCCCGTAGAATATTTAATGCACCTCCATTTTTATTTAATGATACTGTCTGTACTATCCCATATGAGTAACCGTTAAGGATGAAACAAGATCATTTTATAAATAAAAACAGGCTAACATTTTACTCGGATTCCTTAATTCAACACTTTTGTATTAAATCAAATTTATACTGAAAAGTAATTTGGAAAACAAAACGTTTTTGATGCTTATATAATTTAAAGGTAGTGCAAAGCATCTGCGATTGTATAAGAAAAATGTCTAAAGATAGCAGGGGCGGACGCAGGAAAAATTTTTTGGGGGGTTTTGAAAAAATTAGAATTTTTTGAAGGTTCATAAGTGAGAATAACTGCGTTTAAAATTAATCATCTATTCATTTCGGAGGGGGTTTGAACCGATAGATAAAAACAATCTGAACAAAACATTTTTTGACAATTATTTAATTTTGACAATCCTAAAAGATTATTGAATAATCATAAATTGATGATATCATTTATAGTTGTACAAGCGTACAGCTACTACTTTTACGAAATGAAAAATCGAACATGCGTAAATTTTGAAATATTATAGATACGGTAACTACTAACTTATGTTTTACTTTTTATTATATTTATTACTATTTTTCTATTGTCTATAAACATAAAACATATTCATTAAAAGTAATTTGTAAGAGTGGACATAATACCTATACGTAGTTAGCAAATTTGAGCTCAATTATTTATTTCAAAATAAAAATACATTTTTTCGCCATTATTTGATATTTGTTTTTTTGTATATTCAGATGAGTATTTTATTTTTTTATTTTTTATTTTTTATTTCGTTCTTTTGACCGGATACTTTGGATTGTCGGGATTCTGTAAAAACACGAATGAACTCACGTACTCAATAAAATATGTCTGGACCGATTCATGATATTTTTGAAATTCGGGACACAACTCGAAATTATCCCTTACCTACTATAAATTAAAACAAGTTTAGTATAGTTACATCCTTTTTATGAGTATTTGAAGCTCAAATTCTGACGACATTGGATTTTCAAAAGTAAAACAACGGTTTTTGTTTGTTTATCATTATAAAAAAAGCCTTAATCTAAAAAAAATTAAAAATTAAACATCATAAATCGTAATATAATTACTCAAATTATTTGTAACTGTACATGTATAATGCTATTTTTAAAATATTTAGATGAACTTAATGATATATATGTATATAGGCATTATAAATGTAAACATTTTTTTTTATGAATTTTGATTAAAATGTTCAATCAAAAAGTTTGAAAATAGATTTATAAGTTCTTCACAAGTTGTACTTATAGCGATTTATAAACATCGAAAATACATAGGTACAATTTTTATTTTAAGCAAAGTTATTATAAATTGGATACCTATTCAAATAAAAAATAACACATTTTTATTATTTTACTTTAAGTAAAAAATATTATTTTTGAAAGACTTGAAACGTTTAGCTTTTACGTATATTGTTATTTACTATATAAAATAAAAAGGCTAAAATATTAAGTTAAATCTTGAGATATTTATGCGATGGAACTGTTCACAGTTATGGTCAGATTTAATAACAACTAAATAGTAACATTAAAATTTTGAATAAAGAATATTAAATTCATTATAATATATTTTAAGTGATTCTCAATCTACTGTACTACTAAATAGTAAATAGTAATGAACAATTAAATTACTTAAATTTATAAAATATTCATAATAAAAAATTTAGGCCTATCGGTTTGGCTCCAAGAAGAATCCTTTTTCGTACATGAAGATTTATCATTGAATTCGAATTGAGACGTATTTTAAAGTAACCAATTCATTAATCAAACAATATTTACTGAGTACTGACTACTATACAGCAGAAGGACTTTTCTGGTTTTTTATTTTTGTTACTTATTATTCAAAAATGAATGATCACAGATACTTAAATAATTACCAGACATTTATATTAATACTTTCTAGATATCTTATTATTTTTTTAAATAAATTTATTTTATATTTATGCTATTTATAGATATTTGAAATTTAATAAGACTTTTAGTTAATTTTGATTTATATTGATAATATTATTGTTTTTACTTTAATATGTTTAAACATTTAATTATATAGCTTTTCTATATAGACTAAATTATAATATGTGGTTCTTAAAGAAAACAGAAAATATCAAAATCCCAGTCGCAACTTTTATTTTATACGTGTTTAAATTTCAAATTTTGAGGAATTTCGTCAAATTATTTTGTTTTTATAAATGTATACAATTAGTTTAAATGTATATTACAGTTTCTTAAATGATTTCCTAACAATAGTCGAAAAAATGTTTAGTGTAAAGCTACATAAAAGTGAATAAAATGAACCAACATTTTTAAACTATACATAGGTACCTAATAGATATTTATCAATAATATATTAATATTTTTATTAAATGGTTTATAAACCATCATTTTTGCAATATCATATCATATTAATACAAATTGTGCTTATTAGTTCAATAGGGTTTAGTTGATCAACATCAAATATTTTTAATTAATTTATAAATTCAATGCCGGAAGGTAAATGTTTACCTACTTAGAAAAATAGATTGCGCCGTGGGCTGTAATAGTGATTTCAATATGATGTAAATGTTTAGAATCTGATACAAATTGCATAATACGTAATAACCTATTTATATTTATCTAAACACAATTTGTATGTTTCATTAGTGTATTTTATTGTGTATTTTTAATTTTATTTTTGAAATGTCTTATTAATATAGTTATTCAGTGTATACTGTAGTAAACCTAAATATTTGATTTTGGAAATGAAAACTATAATACGAACGCGATTTATAAACGACGGTAGTGCCGGTTTGGACACAGTGCGTACGGAAATTTTAACGAGATCGTAGGTACTTACTCAACGCAGCCAGTATGACAAAATGCCAATTTAATAATTGAATTATTAAATTATTAAAAAATGCTTAATTTACCGGCGTGTACTGTGTTAGGGGTCTCTATTTAGGTACCTACATAAGATTCTATATGATAGCATATTAAATTCAAAAGAACGGCGTGATTAAATTATTGGGTTTAAAATAATGTGTTTTTTTGAGAAACACTTCTCTAAGCATTATAATATGTATTCTAAATATTTTATCTATCACAAAGTTTAAAATAGAACACAAAAGGTAACTATCTCAAGTAGAAATTTATGTGATTTTAAAGTATTATTTTTATTTTAAAAAGAATGATTATAAAAACTGTTATAAATATTATGGAACTAGTTTAATATAGTTAAAATATTTTTCATAACAGTAATTTTCTTACAGCTATTACAAAAAATAAAACAATAATGAGTAGATATTGTTCTTTATTTTACAATAATACGTGTATATATAAATGCGATTTATTTAACTTTTGTTGTATTACACACATATAATTCGCAGTGCCATCATTTTGTTAAACAGTTCCCATTAAAATTACACTAAACCAGCATCAGTTGCATTATTATAGTAATATAGGCGTGTGTAAAAACACAACACAATATGAAAAAACGTGCAGTTTGACTAAATAAATAAAACATACAAAACAATATTAAAAAACATATTCCAGCAAAAATTTTAATTTCATATATTGCTAAGAAAGAAGAAAAATGTTTGATGTGGTAAATAAATATTATTATCTAATAATTATTTAATGAATACAATAATTGGTAGTAAAATAAGTTTACAGTGTATACAGTGCACACATTAATTATAAAAAAAATTATTTTAGGAAAAGTATTTATTTATTAAAATTCACTTAGATTAATAACTTAAAATGTATTTTTCTTAAATAATAATTTTTAAATAAACATTGGTCAATATAATATGGTCAGTACATAAGTTATGTGTTTAATTGTTAAAAATTTACAAAAAAAGAAATGCATTAAATGTTTTACTCGAACCTTAATATTTCATGTTAGTCGAAGTAAATCGCATTAATTACGAGTGAGGAAGTGGTGTATATAAATAGTTATAATTAAATTATTATTATAATTAGTTATTATTTATTACCTACCAATAATAAATTATAACTTCTAAGTATTGATCGTAATAAAATAAATGAACCTTTGAATAAAACGATATATTTTAATTAAAGTGAATTGTACTTTGTATATTTATCCAATTTGTATTTTGTTTTAATAATTAAACAAATATTATATTGAATTATTTAGAATTGTATTCTTCAATACATCAGAAAATTTTGTATTAATCACCTTGATTTAAGCCCTATTTATTATTTTCCGATTGATAATACCTACCTACGCATTAATTTCTTTTTAATTACATGTTAAGGATATTAACAAGTCTAAGAATTTTGTATATACCTATATATAAATATTTTATTGTTTTTATAATTATTATTGTTTTTGTTATATTATAGTACCATAATAACATAGAAAATGTTGAGTATAAATAATTAAAATATTTTTCTTATTAATTATTTTAACATAGACACTCTTGTTATGTAGGCTAGGTTAAATTTTTTGGTGGGATACTTCATATTTAGACTAAGTTGTAAAAGATGGTGTTAACATACAAAATTCTATTTTCATAATATTATTGTCAAGGTAAAATTTACAAAAAAAAAAAAATAAAACCAGTCGCTATATTATAATAGCACACACAGGAAGTTATTATTTAGCTGACACATTTTAGTTTCAGTATTTTTTTATTTGATGATGATCTTCTAAAAAAGATATTTTCACTGTAACAAATTGGTGAATAATTTATAATAACAATAATTAATATTGTTAATTGTTATTATAAATTTGGAATACCTATTGTATTACTGTGGTAATAAAATCAGAGAAATTATGAAAAATGACAAGACGTTTATGATGTTATTTTATTAGATTAAAAAATTAACAAAATATTAATGATTTAATGTTTTATATTTTTTGGTCGATTATATTTAAAGCGCATATTGTATCCAAAAGTGCCATATAAAAATACTCAGAGTGTTGAGTCAGATCACGAAGAACTGCTTGTATCAGTTTAATAATTAGAATCCGGATTTGTGTGCATTAAATTTTTTTTTTTCGAAACACCAAACACTTGAAAAAAATTGTCACTTCGATGTAAGTAAGAAATTCCAATGGTTTGTTTTGCATAGAATGCATTAAAAAAGTTTATGTTGCAGATAAATGCAAAATTTTAAATTATTATCTCGTGTTAAATCCAAAATCTATTTATTCAAAGAATTATTTTTGTTAGATGTTAATTAAAAAAAATAGATTGTCTTTAATCTAATCTCTATAGGTATTCGTATTAATATTTTCTTTTAAATTATACTTTAATTGTCAATGTGATGTTTATTATTATACCAATAAAATGTAACTCTTTAAATTGTAACTAAAAATTAATATTGAATTTTAATATTTATTAAAGAAACAGTACCTATGCGATATTTTGAACCGTAACATTTTTTGGATATTTCTTAAACATTTTAAGAGCATATTATGTTAAATATTCCAAGGTTTGTTGATGCATAAATGCATAACTATACTGTATTATAGTAATGATATAATATCAATAGATTTATATAGGCATTAGTGGTACTATGCAGCCATGCATGTGATGGGTATACGTTAATATTATTGTAGTATTTACTGTTAAACCATATTATATTTTATATGTAGTCCTTGGCTGATAGTCTGATACAGTAGGTAGACTGCTGATAAGTAGCTATATCCTTTGGGGGATGAATTACGTAAGTTTATCTAAGTAAACATAGATGTAGATTGAGGGTGTGCTGGAGTTGATGAGTTTAATAATAAAGACTTTCTAGAATTATTGACTTAAGCTCTCTAAAACATGAATGAATTATACTTGTTTTAGTACTAAACGTATTTTATATTTCTGAATACCTTTTTATGGATAAAGATCATAATATTGTTAAAGTATCATCTTACGTTTTATACATTTCTAGATATTTTCACCGAAATTTACTTAATGGCATTTTATGGAGAATTTTGAAAATTTGTCGGTCTTTTTATCGAACGGGGGTTGTTTTATGCAATAATAAATTAAATAGTAAAAGTATTTTTCAACAACGGCTACAGCCTCACTTCATATTTTGATCGGACTTATTACGTGTTTGTAGTTTTACCAAGCACGTACCTACCTTAGTATATAGTATATACCTACATTTATTCATAATGATATACGAGTACGAGAAGACACTCGAGTTTTATTATCCACTTTATAATATTAGTATTATACTACATATTATACTATAATTATTATTTATTATAGTACCTAAGTAGATTATATTTACGTTTACAATGGGCATACTCTGACCGAGTGAGAGTGATTTTATTGGTGGATCGCGCCAAACGTTTTAAAAGTATATGTGCGTATATCGATGTGCACACGTGCAAATTTATCGCGTACCTACCTACCAATAATACAATAATGTACAGCTGCACTATACTGTACCTATACATGCACGCTCGCTGCGCAAAATATAACACATACATATATGTATACATCGCAGATGTAATATACTCGTACGTTATTTATATATTATTATTGATATTATTAATGTAATATATTATATAGCTCGGGAGGTATAGGTATGTGATGATGATGATGATAATAATAATAATGTGATGGTGGTATGTGCGTGTTGGGAAAAAAAATTGTTATTATATTATATTCTTTTCCCAACGGGCCACCTGCAATGAGTGTACTCCGCTGCAGTGTGTGCTGTACGAGAAACGCGTACCTACCTACCTTATGATATATAATGTTGAGTATACCTACCGTATACTCGCACACACACACACACAGATACGTACCTACACATTTATATATTATATTATATTATATTATATTATTCAGCGTATATAGATGTGTGTGTCTGTGTGCATATACGACAATGAGGACGGGACCGGGGCGGCGGCGCGTGCGTCAAGCGCCCAAGTCTGGTTGTGTAGTAGGGGTTGTTGGTCGGGCCGTCGTTCTCCGACCGCCGCGTGTATGTGCGTATGTAATAATATGGGGATGGCCCGGGCCGGCATATAAGAGCGCGCCGTGCAAAGCGTGTGCGCACTAGATCGGCGGCAATTTGTCATACCGGCTGCGTTGAGTAAGTACCTACGATCTCGTTAAAATTTCCGTACGCACTGTGTCCAAACCGGCACTACCGTCGTTTATAAATCGCGTTCGTATTATAGTTCAAAATAACTGCACATTGTAATAATAATATTATAGCATGTCGTATCAGACTACGTCTCCTGCGACTACAATATTACGTTGACGTCACGTCTTTGTATCACGTGGCGTATACCTACCGGTGGTGAATACTATACGTTTCGAAATATTGAAAATTTTTTTTCTCGTCCTATCGGTTTTCGCGACTCGTCCGCACTCATCACCGCACCGGCGTTTCAAACGTGTTGTATCGTGTGCTTACACCCCGTAATCCGTTGCAGCGCCATCGGCGGTTCCTGATTCACGCGGGACCAGAATACTACCGCAGTTTAATAATAACATAATATACCAGGTATACCTAACACGCGGTCTTCGATCAACACAGGAACTGTTGTGGTAGTCTGCGCTATACGCCAACGACAATGGACAACAGTACGTTGATTTTGATATGCATAGCCATAGCCCTCATTGCTATAGCACTCATCGGTCCGGTGGTTCGTAGGCGCGAGTTCATTGCCTCGTTTCGCTCCTTTGCAGGACCACCGTCTCTACCACTCTTCGGCAACGCACTCCAGCTAAACGGATCGCCTTCCGGTAAGTCGGTATTTCCGTTCAACTATTACAAATGCTTTTCTACGTGGTATAATCACATAATATTATAAGATTATAGCACTAGGGTGGTAAATTTTTATTTCGTTTGACTGAACTTTACAAACAGGGATGGATCTTGGGCTGTGGAATTGTAGTATTTTTTTCATTTTATTTTGGCACTAAATCATACACATCGTATTTTTCTCCTATACATGCAGTGGGACTATGTATAATAACCAAAAAAAGTATGTTTTGTTATTATCGTCAATCGTCATTGAAAACAAGATATGTTAACTCCAAAAATGAATAGTTATATACTTACATTTTAAATTAAATGCTCGACCAAGAAAAATATTTTGACATTTTCAGATATAGTTACAACTTCCGAGTATGATTAATATTATACTACTGTGTGTATTAGATTATCGCTTAATATCCATAAAATATATTATAATTTATATAAATACAAATAAATAAAATATTTATGAATATTTATACTATTAATAAACTACTATAGTATGAAAACAATATTATTTTGCGTGTGACGTATGTGGAGAATTTTTGTTTGAATATTTTCTGTGTAAATACGTAAGTACTAAGTACCTATAGGTACAATAATGTAAAATTTAATTATGAGCGACATTATCTTATTTTTTAAGGGTACCTACCAAACTTACCACTTATTGTCTATTGATGCATTTATGCTGAGTCGTATAAAAAGTTATTTATTTAATGGACCACTAAATCATGTTTTAATGATTATAAGATCACTATTGGTTCATTAAATATTTTTATTGTCATAGTTTATGCAATCTGGAATTATAGTTGCCAATATCGTATACCTATATTATAGGTATGTTATTGTGTTACTATACAAAAATTAGTTTTCATTATAAAACTACGTGTGTATCTACTTTATATTATTTAATATATTATTAAATCGTTTTTTTCTGTCTACAAAAAAATCGTGTCATTTTTCAGGTAATACTGTGCGTTGGCCACCGGGTTATAATTTACTGTTGATATTATTAATTTATACCTAAACGATACTACGCGAACTAGGACTGTTGCAATATCAAACAATTTACAGTACCTACAGTAATCATTTTAATAATAATAGCTGCTTAAACGCAGGTTTTTATGAACATTAAGACAGATAAACATCAGTATTAATAACTCGAGACACTTAACAACTCTACCAAATATCGTCCTCTCATATAGGTAATAGATATAAGTACACGGCGTATTTAAATAACAATTTTTACCTAATAAACTTTACTGATTATTATAACATACATATATATGTATACATACACAAACAGTTTTTTTTTAAATATAGTTACTTTGGTATCATTTATCACGTTATATTAAGTGTATAATTCGAATAATTAATTTAAATAATACAATTTAAAAATAAAGTCAATAATATAAATAATAAAATAACAAATTAACATTTTATTCCGTTAAATAAATTTTCAACAATTTTACAAGATTTATTTTAAATTTTTAGAAAATTAACAAAACCTTATATGTATTTTATATGTTTGTATTTGGTATACTTATTTAATTTGCAAGTTATTAGATGTATATTATAATAAATTATGATATAAAGTAATTTTTATAACAATAATAATTCTTCGCGTAAACAAATATTAAGTATTTTATTAAATCTATAAACTAGGATATATTAATTAGTAATAAACTACACTAATTAAAAATAATAATATATTGCTTTTTGTATCATTAGTGGAATTATTGCCAGATAAAATTATATTTTACAATATAATGTAATGTGTATGTTATAATAATTTAGCCAAGTACTAAGTTTTAATTAGAGTAGGTCGTCAACTAAGTGCAAGTTTCAATTTTCTGAATAGATAGAATAAACAAAAGTATTTGGTAAACGAGAATCGGTTAGGTATATTATGTAGTTCAGTTGATTAATCAGCTATTGATAGCTAACAAGTAATACAGTTGAGATGTCTAGTATAGATAAACGAAGGACGTAGGTATAGACTAAATACCTAGTGAGATAAAATTATTTTAAATAAGTACTTGAGTTTTATAATATTACTATTTCATACTAAAAATTAACCAAAGATTAAAAAAAATTTCTATCGATTATCTATTTGTTCTACTTATAATATAGGTAAAGAAAAAATACGATGTTTATTAATACTTTAGCAAAATGAGGTTAATTTAATTTTGTTTTTGTAAGGCATTACAAATAATATAATAATATATAACTATGATAAGCCAAAGATATGTAGTTAATTTTATTATATTTTATTATTTATATAGGTATATATGAAATGTATTTATTAGTTTGTTGTATTGTTATATTAGATTATCTAGGCATTCCGTGTTAGATCCTACATCACTTATGATTTAAGTTTCCTATATGATTGTAAATAACAGTTAAACAACCTTAATATTATTTAGAGCTATAGTTTATAAACTGTACTCCTATTAATTAATCTTCTAGAGTAGTGGTAATAATGTAAATTACTTACATTTTTTTTCGTGTTCATATAAACACGAAAAAATGTAATTGTATATAGGTATGTATATTCTATATATTCTATATTATATTATTATAAATGTTATTACCTATAAATATATTAAGCAATTTGTGTAATTTGTATTGATATATAATTCAAATATTAAAAGGATTTTTATTTCTTAAAAAATAATAATAAAATGAACGCGGTATATTGTTTACTATCTAAGTCGCATACCGTTTTGATAATTTTGAAGTCAACTTATTGATTTACGTTCATGACCCGGGTATGCACTTTAAATTGTATTGAAACATAATATAGCTACGTAGATAGTCTATATCGATGGTATGCATTAAAAAAAAATTCCAAGATAAGGTTTGATATAATATATGACATAATAATATATACTATAATTTATAATGTAACTATGTAAACTTCAAAAATATTGACTAGGTACCTATTCATAAATTTCACAATTTATTAGAAAATATTTTAATGTAATAATTAATTAAAATAATATTATTTTATTTATAACATTATTAATTTAATAACAATTGCCCTCAGTTGAAAACAAAACTTATCTATTCACTTAATCTTCTTAATCAAATTATTTAAATGATAGTAAAATTTATTTTTGATTATAATATGTTGATAAGCTAACAAATAGCATATAAGTAATGTAATTACATTATTTTTGTAAAAAAAAAAAAAAATTGAAACAATAAATAAAAGGTAGGTACAAGATATTAAAACAAGCATATTATTTATAAATAAAAATATTATGTATGTAACATATTATGAAGTATATAATATAGTTGTTGAATTATTATATCATCAATTACAAAACAAAAAAAATATTTATTTTATAGATTCAAGTAATTTTGATTTTTTTTCATATTTTTTACCAAATTTAATTAATATAATTCAGCAATTAAAATTACTATACTTCATATTGTTTTCAATAATCGATTCGTTTCAAATTCGTTAGGTAGTTAATGATCAAATTTAAAATAGTAAAATATTAAAAACTATTTATTAAGTAGAAAAGGGATATCTTCATACAGCGTTGAATTCATTTATCAGTATAAATCACTTAAATATAATCCGTACGACAGTACATATTGATCGGTTTCTTCTAAATTGTTCCAAGGGCGTCTACTGGCAGAGGACAGGTGGCAAGGGTTCTTCCTCCCCACGAATTTATAATAATGACGTGGTATATAATGAATGTATTTTGTATTCAAAATTTAAAAATCAATTTTGTTATGTAAATATTTTTACAAGAACTAGAGTTTAATAACGATTATCTCTATAGATCAACGAACCTTAGTTCCCCTGAAACTGTTTTTGTGATCGCCCTTGAATATATTTTTATCTTTGGTTATTTTTTACATCTTAACATCGGAACTTATAAAAGAGCAACGTAACTAATTCTGTCTTGGCAGATATCAATTATATCATCTTTAACCTTCTCGTATGTAGGAGCTTAACTTAACTACTCAAATTTATCTTGGAATAACATTGTTTTCTTTTATTTAAACATTTATAATTATAATTGTATTATTTGAATAATTACTTGTTTTATTTATGGTAAAAAAAAGATAATCATTTTCGATAAAATATAATGCCATTATCATTTATCAATATAATAATAATTTTTGTCAAGAATGACTTAGAAGAACATACGTACAAATACGTAAAATACTTGACGCCCATAAAAACATTTAGTTAATTATATACCTGCAGTGTATATATTTTTTTAATAACAGTTATCAAAATTCCTTACATATTTCAAATGAATGTTAGAATTGAACACTATTATATTTTAAGAAACGAAGATATGTGCCTTTTTAGCAAATACTTTGATAACTTGTGAATTACGATTGTAAAAACTGATAGCGAACTACAAAGGCATTTTAAAATTAGTGTCATCAATAAAAAATACCTAAATAATTAATAGTAGGTATCTTTAAATTAAATCGTAAAAATACACACACACACACACACACATAGATGCACAAATTAAATATATGTTACTTAGTGAAAAGTTGAAAATATAATACGTAGGTACTTATAACAAATAATAATTCATTTATAAAGTGTTGTATGAGAATTATGTATGTGGTGTATGTTAATTACAAATTGGTTTGTTTATTTTAGTCCACAAACGTCATAATTTCCTCTTTCGTATGAATAAAACATATTTTTATAAACACGGAAGATGATTATCGGAAAAATGTATATTATGGAGAAAGTAGATATTTGTTGAGTTAGTTAGGTGTACCTTTATAGGTATTGTAATTTACTTTAAATATATTGTATGTTCATTTATTCTTGCAAATTATAATTCATATTTAATAAATATGTATGTCTAGACTGTCTGACATGGTGGCCTTATGAACACGTTAAAAAAAAAATATGATAAATAAGGTAATATTTATTTATATCATACTTTTTTTTTTAATAGGTCAAATTTAGTGCTGAATATTGTTGCACTTAGAAAGTAAAATAAACAGTAATACGGGACTGCATTTTGCACACATTGCCAATGTCATGGTTGTATTTATGCACGCCTTTCATAAAATATACACAATAAAATTAAAAGGAAATGGGCTGTACATATATGTATTATATTGAAAACAGTAAATTCGCGAGTTGAGCATTAAAAAAAAATATATGTATATATGTTTAAACTGCTAATAATATAACAGAGATAATATTTTTATTATAATAAACAAAAAGTTGTTTAATCAGCAGATTTTCTTATCCCTAAGCATTTAATCGAATCTAAAAATAATTTATTATCTTTGATAAAATCTTTTTAAAATTATTTTATATGTTATAGGTGGGTAACTAATAAAATAAATAAATTATAAATATAATTTGAATAATTAATAAAAATAATTTTATTAAATTAAAATAATCAATATGAAAACATTAAATAATTCTTGTAGATTTAGTAATTTTAGTATAATATAATATATTCTATACTATCACTTATAGGTTCTTATGCAGAAAGTAATTAAAATATAGCCTCACCAGGATAGTATGTTAATATTGTTTATCCCTTTTTCATCCTGAAAAACAATTTATGTTAATTAGTTTATTATAAATAGTATTTTTTTTTTCCAAATTTTTACAAATTTTACAAATAGACAGTTACTTGCATAATTAATTATTCAACACGAGGGTTAAAATTATATTATACATTATTAATTTATAGTTTTTACTATGATTCTAGATCCTGAACGGAGTAATGAATGTATTAATTTTACAATGATTTATTTATTTATTTTTTTGGTGCGTGTGTACAACATAACTTCTCGAAATAATGCTTCAATTCCAAACTTTGGGGGTGGTTTCCGATGGTAAAGTGAATATCTTTGGTGCATTATAGAGATCAAAAGTAAACATTTTCCAATAGTTTTCAAAAAAATCAAGAAAAACAAAAAAAAGTGACGGAAAACGGGAATTTTTACACAAAACCAGTTTTCGTCCAAATCGATTTGTTTATGTGGTTGTAACTCAAAAACTATTCACTATTAATTTTTGATATTTTCACCAAATATTAACCTAAAATTTTAAACCAATATATTTTTTATTTTACAGTCAGTCCTATTCTAGTCACCTATAGGGCTATATATCGTATAAGTATTTACAGAAAAACATCAACAATTCGTAAAATTAAAAAGTATGTTAAAAAATAAAAATATATTTCCCAATTTGTTAGTGTTCGCACTGTTTGCAGCCTTGCAGGCATGTGTAATTATGTAAAATTCGCATTTTGGCGTTTTCTATGTATGTGCCAAATAGGTAAATGTTTTAGCATATCTCGTTTTAATAACTATCCAGCGCCGATAATTATAATATCGTTACACTCGATGGTAATAATGAGTTATGTTACACGTATGAGCGGTATAAGTACTACCTTTGAGTGGCAAAACCTTTGAGTCGAAATTCGTTCCCGTTGCGGCAGTCTCGCCGCCCGCGATCACACCTTCGGAATACACTCGTTGGAGCACTCGGCGGACGTCGTCAGCTGTCATCGATATTGCGGTGCCGTCGTCTGGCAGCCGCCGTGCGCCGTCTGCAAAGTCCACGCGTCGAACGTAGTACGGCAGCAGTCCTACCCTCTGCACCGGAACGGGCCTCCGCCGGCGTGGCGCGATGGCTGGTTTCTCTCGATACGTCACTAGGTTTTCGTAGTACGCCGCGGGTTTCACCAGATACCGATCGACGGTCCGGGTCGACTCCAGCACCGTATCTGCTTCACCGCTGCTCATACCACCACCGATGAAGGACGGTAGAGCACACCTCTGATCGCGTTGTTCCGCTTGTCTAGGATCTCTGTACAGATTTCCTTCCGCCGCCGTCACCGTAACCACTGAACTCACCCCGTCATCAGTAGCGTTTTCTGTAGCTCCTTTGATCATTAGCAACGCTGCTGACAAAATGCCTATCATCTCTCGGATGGCCCGTGCCATTGTCGCGATCGTCGTTTTCAGTACAGTGGTGGTTTGGCGGCCGCCCTCTCAAGTTTTTCAATATTTGAGTGATGAGTGACCGATGGTTATCAACTATTTAGTGTTGAATAGTGTTTTAATGTTATTATTACGATAGGAGGTGTTTGAAAATATGTGAGAAATCGCTTCTGGAACTACAATTTATCCTCTTTCGTTGCTCCAGCAGTTGATAAAATATTATTTGTACAAGTTTGAAGTTAATAATGTATTGTTCGTAGACGATATTCCACAACGAATATTATCACGAAAACTAGCCGACAAACAGTCCACCACTGCACTACTACGGAAGAATACGATGTTGAGTGTGACCTAAACACGTGTATCATTATTAGTGGGATGTGTCTTTTGTTTTGTTATTTTTCGTCCTTCGCTTGTTTTTAGTGTTTTGTCGAAAATTTACCGAATCTTCGGCCCCTCGACGGAGAAAAAAACTGCACACGCATTTTCGACGTTATTTTCTAATAATAATAATAATATATTATGTACATAATATTATATATAATATTGTTTCTGTGTAACGGAACTTGTTCTCGGTAAAAACCATTGCGCTCGCGCTCGATTGTTATGTTCGCGAATTACATAAACAAAACATTGCGCAATGAATTGTATATATCTTTTATACTGTACAACAATAATAATATTAGTATAAAAAAACAATACTGATCAGATTACTTGTACAATATACTCCAATCAAAATAAAGTTATTTATAATATTATATTCTACTACAAGTCTGCGAATGTATTAAGTCACAAATTACAGCAATCTATAGGTACCGGCTTTTAAATCTCTTATTTTATATATATTGGGGTTGACCACGAAATAATATTTAGAATCAAGAGGAACTTTTATATGATGATTTATAGTTATGATAAAATAGTTTAGATCGGTATGATTGCAAATGTAGAATGATGTATAATCTTCTAAGTTCTAACTTGAAATCATTATAAAAACTCATTTTTAGTTTTTCCAAAATACATATCTTAATTATTCACTTATATACTCCATACCATTACCAATAATGCATGATATACAGTAACATTATATATATGAATATATGATTTAAAAGTATATTTTCACTGTAAAAAAACGCATAGCTTATCTATGTAGTATCTATATTCTATATATTCTATACTATGTAAATACATTGCTAATCAACTTTATTATTTTTCTTTTATAGATTTTTTTAGACTTTTACTCGAATGGCATTCAAAATTTGGAGACACTTATCAATTGTGGATTGGTCTTCGACCATTCATTGCAATGGCTGATGCTGACCATATTCAGGTAATAATAATAAATTATTAATTTTTATACTGAAATTTTTGTCGAGTTAATTGACGAAAATATTTTAAATGAAATATAAGTATTATTAGTGAGACAGGTGTATAGAAAGATATTGGTAAATTTAAATATAATAAAAATAACAATTATGATTATGAATCTTAGTAGTGGTATGTTTAATTGTATTGAACGATATAATTCTGCCCCCTGAACATAATTATGTAGAGATCCAAAATGTTAATGTTATCGTAGTATAATATATGACAACATATGATTATTATAATAAAAATTTTTTTAGAACAAAAATGCATTAAAATTTGTTATCACATTTTCCTATAAGAAAAATATTAAATTTCAACGTCATTATCAGATTTCAATTTTTACTTGTTTTATGTATTACAATCTAAAATGCAAACAAAACATAATTTGTTTTCAAAATATATAGTATTAAATATTTTTATTACATCATTAAAATTATATATATTTTTGTAAAATATATACGTGAACAGAAATCCCAGTCAACATTATGGGGTACAATCAGTTATTTTTGATTAAGAAAAAAACAATTTTTCATTCATATAAAATAAAAACTTAGTTACAATGTTACATATTAAAGCTCCGTCTTTTAATAGAACTATTATGTACCTAATATACAATCATTAGGTATTTTCAGAGATATTTTATTTATCTCTTAGAGGTAGCCGCAATTTCTCCAATCATCCGATATATTTATGAACAGTGTTCTTTCGTATAGTAATAATTCTACCTGTTAAAAATATTATTCAATTATTTTAAATTCGTGTTTAAATATTAAGCGAAATAGTATACCATTTATAGTTGATTCATTATACTATCTGCAGGTATCTGTTGTCAACTTATTTTTTAGGTAATGCTCCACTGTTTTTAGGTCGCGTACGATTGCACGTGCCAATCGAAAAAAAAATACACAAATAGTAATTGCTGTGTGTAGTTTATGGTAGAATTTCGTATTCATCAACGACCTTGTTGATTTTATATTAATTGAGCTTATCATTAGGTGCTAACTATTTTATATTATTATATCTATTCTACACGTGGCATGAAAATACTATAATCTTCTAGTAAAAGTTATTTAAAAAAAATTGTTTTATTTATGTTTACCATACTAATTTTTTAAGTTCATGATTTTCACAAGTACTTCTTCATGTGAATTTAACAATATCATAGTAATGTACCTAGTAAGTACTCTCAAAGTGAATTAACTAAGATAATATAACTTTGAAATATATCACAAAAAGTATATCTTATATGTGAATATTCATTATTAAAATAAGAACAAAATCTTATGTTATTACCTTATTGGTTTATTATATTATTATTTCACATATTTTTTTATTAGCTAATTAAAAGTTAAAACATTTATGTTAAGTTATAAAATTATATATATGTAGATTCTACAAATCGTATATTATTTTAACTAAAAAAATATACTTTATTTTGCGATAAGTATAATGTTTATGAACATATCAATCTATTCAAAAAATATTTAAAGTTTCACCTTATTTAGAAGAGTTATGGAAATTTATTAAAAAAATACTGATAAACCAGTTCAAATGTACAATTAATCAATTCACAAGTTTATAATTTAGCTATTTTGTGTAAATTTACAAAAAAAAAGTAGGTGCTCACTGATTAGGTGCCTACTAATAATTATTAATTACTATATAATACCAGCAAGTCCTTTCACCTCTATTATAAAAAAAACAATGCATTTACCAAAACGTTTATTTGGGTAAATTTATTTTAATTTTTAATTATAAGTAGGTAGTCAATTTCTGTTATATATGGTTGAATATGTCCCACTAATTTCGTATTTACGTTAATAATTAATGTATGTAAAAATTATAAAATTTTCATTTTCATTTTACATTTTTTGTTTCAGCAAATTTTGAAATCGTCTGTTCATATTGACAAGAATTTAGAATATAATCTTCTACTTCCGTTCATTGGTACAGGACTAGTGACAAACTCAGGTAAAAATAGTTTCAATAAATAATAATAAAAATAATATTACACACACAAAAAGTAGTAGTAACATAGTTAATTATTTATTTAAGATACAAAAAAGGTAAAAAAATTAACTGTACATTTAAAATTTTTAATTATCAATAGGCGTCTTCAAGTTAGTGATATTAATTAAATTTATACCTAATGCACAAATAATAATTCTTGTTAATTTAGAACATATTTTGCAAAACAAAACTGGTATATAATTTTATATTGATAATCTTATATTAAATTTATATAATTATTTAATACAATTATGAAGTATACATTTAATTTCATATTAAGTACACATTAATGAATTCATTAAAATGAAATATTTAACTTCAAAGCTCAAATGATACACAATATGGCAAACCTTGTTATCATGACCTAAACTAAAAATCACAATGATAATTTATACTGCACATTAGTAATGTGAATAATAATCATAAACCTTATAAGGTCTATGATAATAATTAAAATTTTCATTATTGTTGTACATCTAAATTGTTCGTAAAACTATGTATCTATGCCCTTAGCCTTTACTGATATTTTTAGTCTATGCAATAAAATAAGATTAAATTGTTTATCAATCATTATTCATTACAATACCGTATTTTCGTTACCCTCAAGGAAATTCTATCAATGTATCAGTTAAGTAATAAATAATAATGCAATAAGCTGTTTACGTGGTACACAATATGTGAATGCATTATAATATAAATAACTTATATACTTATATCATAAAAAAAATATATTATTTAATTTAAAAATAACTTTTACTATTTATATTAATCAATGAACAATAGGCTAACTGCTAAAGAGCTTCAGGTAGAATAATAAATAAATTGGATTAATAAAAAAATGCAAATACGTATTAAACTTTCATATTGATCTATTATAAATACATGTACCTATATAATATAAAATGTATAATATATATATATATTATTTATAAATTTAAGAAAGTAATTTAATTATTATATTTTTATAATTTAAGTTCCAATGCTCATAATTTATCACGATCGGTCAATATTACTCTGCTCGACCAATAATGTATTTTGATGAGTTACCCAATGGCGTAACTTCAAAATTTAGGTCAAGAACGAAATTTTCAACGACCCCTTCTCAACCAGACATTATAATGTAGTGAGGTATGTGATATGAGATATTATGTGCATTCAACTCACTAAAATTATTTGATAGATTTTAAAAAAATATTATTATAGCATATTTTACTACCTTATTCAAAATTATATAATAATTTTGAAGTATTAAAAAATAAAAATAATGGTTTAATAGTTTATTATAAATTATTAAAAGAAAATCAATGTATTACTGTGGGCCCCCTAAACAAATGGACCCGGATGCACCTATACTCTCTAATCTCTCTTAGTTATGCCATTGGAGTTACCCCAAAACATTGCAGTGTAATGCAAGACAATTATTCTGCTATGCTATTTCAGTATTATTCAGATAATTTGAAATTTCAGCACTATAAGAACTATGCAAACTTTTATTCAAGCAATTCTTTTTCGATATAAGCTTATGATGAATCTCGTATTTATTTAAATGATAACCCGTTCAACAGTCTCACGTAACTATATTTCCTATTAGTCATTAGTATTGGAAAATTAGTTTTCTTATGTGTTAGTAGATGAAGAGTCGATTGGCGAAACCGAATAAGTCATATACAATTAATAAATGCAAAAATTCTCATAACTACGACTTATGTCATACTCAATTTAATAGACTAATAAACGTTGTATAGTGACCTGGTTAAAAACATCTAAAGGCTAAAGTTTTGTTATTCGATATTATTTTCTATTCCGTCAGTTCATACTTCATAGCTATATGATATCTCGAATAATATTATAATTATAATGTCTTTTATAAGTAACTATTAATATAAATAGTTAATAATTATACAATTTTCTGTTTATCACTGTATAAATTAGAAAAGTAAAATAATAAGCATTTTTATATATATATATAAAATTACAGAAGCAATATAATGGTTTATTTTAAAAAAATAAAATCATTTAAGTAGTTATATATTTATTATTTATTTATATAAAATTATGTAACATTTTCATTATGTATTTTGAAAATATTAATAAGTGTGTGAGTTAAGTACTTTTTAAAAACTTACTTGAAAAAAACAAGACAAAAATCTGTTACATGAATGTATTTCGTTAACTATACTGCATTTACTCATCATTCATATTATAATTCATGGTCAATGACGGATAAATTGGCCGTATTATAAGATTTCGTTTGTTCTAGTTATTAATGATTAGATTATTTTCGATTAATATATTTCATGCAAATTTGCACAATTATTGTTGTATAAACAATTAAAACGCTAATAATTTTAGAATGCAATAAAGTATTACATAAGTAGCCAGTAGGCCAAAAACGTAAAGTGCATGCAACTTGTCCTTGACCCGTTGCAAGTATGGATCATATAAACACAGGTGAGCAGTGGCTGCTGTTGGCTACTATATGTACTCAAGATCAAACATTACCACAACAATACATGTACATGATAGTATCATAATTCAAAGTATAATGAGCTCAGTATAATATACAGTTTTTAAACAAGATGAGCATATTGCGGACCTATAGTTCAAAATGTTAAGTGGTATCCATTAAAAACTAGTATGCCCTAGTAACACTAATTAAGAGTTATGATAAAAAAAAATGAAAGCTCTAAATTAATTATTCATGTTTATTTACATTAAATATTGTTTAAAAATACGACTATTAAATTTATTAAAACTTCAAAATTTATTGATTTGAGATATATATTTTTTCTTTTCTGTTTATAGAAATATTTGAAACTTTAGTATAATAACTCGAGACTCTCTGTAACTTGATTGTTTTCGATTTTTCTGTCACTAAAATATTTATATGCTTACACCTAATATTTTACAACTAAATTTTATACATCTCGAATTTATTTTTATCACCATACAGAATTTCGAGTTATAGAGGACCGAGATTAAATTAAAAAAAAAACAAATTATGTTACATTTTTTATATTTCCCGAATGTATGTTTTGAATTAATATAGGTAGGTAATATAAAACACAAACAATTAATATAATTTACAAATTAATAAAAATAATTCGTAAGAAATATCCTATACATATTTTGTTAAGTATTCAAAAACGGTTCTTGCTTCTGAAAACTACGCAATAGTACCAATACGAAATCGACACATTCTTATACTTGTATACAATTAATAGGTACTAATTCTTGTAGCTGGATACAAGCGAAGAAAAAAGTGCTTTGTAAAATGTATACCTAATTATTTCGTTAAATAATAGTAGATTTCAAATGATATTTTACATATTTGTGCACGTGGGCATGTAGCGTCACTGCGTCAGATGCACAGAAACAATTTACCTGTTGATATATAAATATACATGGGAATAATAAAAAATAAATAATATAATTCTTCTTTTTTGTAAATAAGCCAGATACTAATTTATTTATGTGTATTAATATTTAATATGTTGAATATGCTGTTATGCATAATAATAACTACCTACATTCATTGTACACTTTTAAATTTAGGACCGCAATGGTTTAAAAGAAGGAAGTTATTGACACCAACATTTCATTTTAATATTCTCGAAGATTTCATACCATTAATAGAAAAACAGTGTAAAACCTTAGTGAAAGTATTACGAAAAGAACTCAATAACGTTACTGGATTTGATATAAAGCCTTACGCTAAATTGGCTGCGCTTGATACTATCGGTATAACGGCAATGGGATGCGAATTCAACTCGCAAGAAAATTCTCAACTGGAATATGTTAAAGCTTTAGACGAGTGAGTAGAATTTTAAGTACAAACTTAGATTTATATAAAATTTATTGCACTAAAATCCATAATTGCATATAATGATTTAACTATCTGAACATTCTGAATTTAAACAGTTAACTGTAATATGAACACAAAATTTCGTGTGCAATGAAAAATTTGTCACGACAAAATAAAATAGTTTGATCAGTAACTGTTTGTTTAAAATACTTAAACCTAAATTTATGTAAAGAAAATGTATTTATAGTTTATCAAAAGTATAACATTAGTTATGAGTTATCATAAAATAACCCTTTTAAAATGCTATTTTAAAAGTTTCAATTTTTAATTACAGGCTTACAGCAATAATGCAGAAACGGTTTATAACACCGTGGTTGAAACCAAATTTTTTATTCAATTTAACATCACTTAGTAAAAGACAAAATGCGTGTATAGACGTTATACACACATTTACAAAAAAGGTAATCACATTGAAAATAAATTTTGTCTGTAGTAGATACTCGTATAATAATTATTAATCAGTACCAATAAGGTACGTTTTTATATTGCTAAAGTAGATATTTCAAATTTGTTATAGGTTATAAAAGATAGGAAAGATAATTACAAATTATTCAACAATCAAATGTCAGACGCAAATAAAAATGAAATTCATCATGGTAAAAATTACATTGTGATACATAATATATATTGATTGCATTGTAATAATTCTATTTTATTCCTAGGTAAAAAATATAATAAAGCATTATTGGATTTATTGCTAGAATTATCTGATGATGGAAAAATATTAAGTGACAAAGATATTCAAGAGGAAGTTGATACTTTCATGTTTGCGGTAAGAATAACATTTTAAACAAATAATGTTGAATTTTTTTTAGTAAAATATAAATTATAGAGAAATATTTTTATTTTTAATAGATAATAGTATTATGTTGTTTTTTTTTTCAGGGAGTTGATACAAGTTCCGTCACTCTCTCTTGGATGATGTATGTCTTGGGTAAACACCCAGAAGCACAAGATCGTATATTAGAAGAATTAGACGAAAAAATTCCAAATTTCGGGGATGGAAAATTATCAGTACAAATTTTACACAGTCTTGACTATTTGGATAGAACGATTAAAGAGGTGCTACGACTTTACCCATCAGTTCCATTTATTGGTAGACAAATTTACGAACCACTCACAATCGGTAAGAAAATATATAACAATTTTAAGACTTTAGAGTTTAAAATATATCCATTAAGTATTAAGTTATAGGATTTATAATTAGAAAACCCAGAATTTAGATAGAACATATTATTATAATGTACCTACTTATAACATTATTCAAAAAAAAAAAAAAAAAAAACATGTGTAAAAATATTTGTACCACTTATAATAAACTCTAGGTACTTATAGTCAACATATAATATATTATAATTATGTTTATTTCATATATGACGTATAATAATATTATTTTACGACTAAATTTTACAATAAAATAACTGAAATCATTTTTTTAAGAGCAAATTATGTATTAACATGATCTTAGCATATATCACTAGTCGGTTATGTATTCATTGCAAAAGAAAGAAACTCCTTACAAACTTGATTTTTAAAAAGATAGTAATTATTGTTATAATAAATTGAATATGATTATACATATTTTACCTACTAGCTACAAACAATCGTCATTCAAAAAACAGTGTGCCAGTTATGACACCCAGAATGCGTAGAAAACCCGTTTATCTTTTTATAAATAGTTAACTATTTATATGACATTTTCATTATGAATTAATATTTGCAGGTGATCACACTATTTTGCCGGGGACATCGATTTTCATAAATGTGTTTGCTTTACATAGAAATGAAAAACATTTTGAAAATCCAGAGAAGTTTGATCCAGATAGATTTTTAAAGGAAAAAAGAAATGATCAACATCCTTTTTCCTTTATACCATTTAGTGCAGGACCGAGGAACTGCATTGGTAAGTAATAAAAATTTAAATCTTCAATTATATTTAATCATTTAGATGATAAAATATGAACTTATACAGAGTTTTTATAGGTTTCTTCACAAATCAATGTATACATATGTAGATTTACAAAAAAAAATTATCGTATGATCGCTCATGTTTATTTTTTGTGATTTAATCAGATAAAATTCTTATGGAAATCGTTATTCATTCTCAAATTTGCATGTTATTATATTATACACATATTTTTTATATTTTTTGCACCATATATTGTAAATGTTATTGATTTATTTTTCTATGCTCGTTAAATAATAATACAGTTATATTTATTTTTGTTAATATAATAATATAATGAACCGTGTAATCTGACTTATATATATTATTTATAATTTTTTATTTTAAGACATTATTTAACTTAATAAATTTTAAAAATAACAGTAAGTAGTTCCATATAATTATACTTACGTGGTTACTTTTAATTCGCTAATTAATGTTTGTTGAAACCTATTTTTTTAAATTAATTGTACAATAAATATTCATATAATGAACAAAAATATTGAAAAATAGTTTGATAATATACGGTTTAGTAGTTAATTAAATGAAGTATAAAAAGAGTTAAGAATTTCCATACTTGGGGATATAATTCCAAATAATTTTTTCAACGTATTGATCTCTCTAAAGAGGTTATTATTTTATTTGATAAAATATAATTATTATTTACCAATACTTTTAACTATTTCATTTTCGTTCTTCATATAATATATTTTATAATACATAGTAATAATTTTACTAAAAAATAATAATACACCTAAATTGTTTGATGTTTATCATTTGTTGGGTTCTTTTGGTATGCCAAAAATATTTGAATTATTTTTGATAAATATTTTGGGAGTGCTATGTTATCTTAAAATATTATCTATTAAAATACATTATATTCAAAGAAGTATTTTTTTTAAAAAAATTATTTGAATACCTATTTATTATTAATGGTATTAAATAGTATTTCACCTGATTTTGCTAACTATCGCAACCTAAATAAATACGTATATTTACACGAAACCAAATCTTTAATAACACAATATATACCTATACTACCTATTTCTATATCGTATTTTGATGATTTATTTTAGGTCAAAAATTTGCAATACTTATGATCAAAATAGCCGTTGCCACAGTGTTAAAATCGTACAGAGTTAAGTCAATAGATCCAGAAGATAAATTAGGTCTTGTTGGGGAAATCGTATTGAATGCACACAACGGCATCAATGTGACACTTGAAGAACGGACGTAGACCTATCCTACAGTGCTAACTGACTTTTTAATGAATACATTCATTTTGTATTAACTACTTCCACTGCATAATGTTAATTGTATTAAGTATTACGTTTTTAATTGTATTGGTATTATTTCTTAAGTTTTTATGCATTGGACATTTTTTCATCATCATTATTAATTATATAAGTTAATATTATATTATTTTATTTTTTTCCATACTTATTATTGTATTATTATTAAATTTACATTTTGATATAGTATTCATTGTACTATAATACAAGTATAACAATAATAATAATATAATTTTTTTTATAAATAAACCGTGTTTAATTATTTTTTAAATTATATTAAAACGAAATATTATTTAGTATTAGGTAATTCTAACACAGTCAAGGAGGCATAGACGTAATTTAATATTTACACAAGGCGGCATACCAAATTTTATTGAGAAAATACTTCTATTACTTATATAGGTACTTGAGTACGCTGAATTAGGTACTGATAATATTATCAATGTATAAGAAGATTTTCAATTGTAAATTTAAATTTATTTTATCATCAAAAATTAAAAACAGGTTAGTGTTATTTAGCACTTTATATATATATCTATAATATCAATGAAGAATGAAGAATGAAGATAAATTATGAATTAGTTATTTTAAATTGTTATACCTAGCTTTTTCTATATTTTACATAGGTATGAGAAAATGGGTCTATATTATAATTAACTACGCATTTGTTAAACTTCAATTATACCTATATTTATTCACGATAATTATTGATAAGTTTTTTTGGTAAAAATAAAATGAGTAATAAATTTTAATACTATTTACAATTTCAAAATAATTATATTGATATTTCAATAAATACATATTAAAGAATATCATTGTCTACATACATTTAATGTATATGTACACTGTACAGTGTACAATGGTATAAATTAATATAGTTACCTGCATATTTTAATATCAAACAATAAATTACTGTAATAAGCCAAATTTACAGTTAATTTTATCGTGTAACATATTACTATTGCAGTTAAATGATGTATTAAAATACATTGATTGAGTTAAATATTCAATACAAATTAATTAATTGTTCAAAAGAAAAATACTATTTTTTTCAGTAAAGAATATTAACATACCTATTTACTGTGTCTAAGAAATAATTTTAGAAAAATTTCAAGCTTAGTAATGCCTACGAGTCATGTTCATATGGTTATTATATGTTAGTTATAAGTAATATATAAATATATTACTATATTAGTTGTCACGTTTGCAACTATTGAACTATCAATTTTAATAATATAACATGTGCGATGTTCTTGCCAAAAATTAGTTTAACTCATCTTAATATGGAAAAAATAAACGACTAATAATAATAATAGAATAAAGTACCTATAATAATATCATTCTTAGAAATAAAGGCTACATACAGATTCCATTAAGAATCGTTTTTAGTGTACAATGGTTTATAATTTGAATTCAAATTTAACACATCCATTACAGTCTATAGTAGTGACCTACATAGTGTTATAATGACGTTGTACATTCAAAACCTACTATAATATATGGCATATGCAACCTCCAACAGCATTATGATTTTGCCAGGCTTTAAATTTTGGATTCAACTATTGTGCTATTTTATTTAATTTTTTTAAAAAATTATATCAAGATTGCGATTTTTCAAAATAAGCTTGTCTAGTTCTATATAATTTCATTAAAATTGATAACATTTTTGGCATTATTATTTTAACAAAAATATTGTTACCAGCTATAAGATGGTATACTTGGTTAATAGTATATTGTTGTTAAAATGTATTTAAAACTATATTAGTATTATTGTTTTAATAATAATATCCTCATACAATTCAGTCCAAATTCTAAAGTATAAAATGCCTGGTATATGTTGAACTTAGTACGCTCAACTCATTTGGTTAAGTTATTTTTTATTCATTAATGCAGTTATTTTAGATTTCTAAAAAATTAGACGTACTAAAATTATAATTTGAGCAAGAAATTTTTGAAAGTTAGCCATTATATTTATGTATTATGGATAATGAGTTTGGATATGGAAGATATGGCAAGTTAAAAATCTTAGTGGTTTGTAATAATATTTTTGATTATTTTAGATTTTAATATATCAACATTTTCAGAAAAATTATTTGAAAAACAGATGTTTTTATTTTCAAATGGCTCTCCTTAAGTAATAAAAAAAATATCAAAACTTTGAAAACATGGTCTTTAAGTAGATACCTACCCACCTTTATTAATATATTCAAACATTTCATTGACCATAAATTTAAATGAATTCATTGTTAAATAAAAAATTGGGGTGAGTATAATTGGTGAATCACTCTGTATGTTATCTTCTTTTCAATTTATATTATACTCATTAGTTCAATAGTAGTACTAATATGTGAATATGCGACGGAATTCATAAATACCTACTTCGGAAATATATATGATAATATAAACATGATTCTACTCTTATTCAGACATGCATTGATAAAATGTTTTTAAAATTATTATTATTATTTTTTTTAACACACGTTTTTTCTAAGAACGCGTTTATTTATAATAATGTGTCAGAAAGGGTCTTTTAAAAGAAGTCTATTCAGTTGGTTAATTTTTTTTTTTTGTAACATACCTACCTTTTTTTTATAAGGATCGTATGATATACATTAAAAACAAACTGATTATGTTAATCATCACAATTCATGAACAATGTGTATACCATGATCATCACCAAACACAATTATATTATATAGGTAACTTATCATTGTAACGTATAGCTGCAGAGTACCTATAATTCTAAATAAAAATTTAATCTAATGTACATTTAATAAATACATTGTAGACCGGATGTATTGTTTTTAAAACTATTAAATGCATAAATAATAGATACCTACTAATTAAAGAATAAATAGTTAAAGTAGTTTGAAATTTATAACGTAAGAATTCTTTTGTAATTTTACATTTTTTTTTTTTTATTTAGTATGTATAAATTATTATTTATTAGTAATACTTATTAATATAAAAATATAATAATTTAAAGAGTTTGAAATACCACAAACCTGAAGAAACTTTAAACCATACTTTTAGTTTGCCCATTACAATTAATTGATTTAATAAACGATATATATTAGGTATAATAAATTGAATAAATATTTGTATGTTTATAATATATCTATCTACATTAATATTATCTCTGTAAATTATTGGCAAACAACATAACTATACATTTATGCATGAATGTATATTTTAACTGTATACAATAACGATTAGGTGCTAAGATAAAATATTTAGATGTTAAAATACCTAATTCTAATATTTTGAAAACACAAATCATAAGAAATTTAATCTTTGTTAAATTGAATAACGGTGGCGCCTGTAGGCATGTTTGATCTACTGCATGCTCAGAAATAAAAAAAAATATGATACCAATATAACTATAATAATTACTTGTTTATCTACTGTATTTTATTTTATCGATGTATATGCAAGTGTAAAATATCAGACAGAAAATACGTGATGAAATGTGTATTTTCTTACAATATTATAATATATAAGTACCTACCTATCCTTATTATTGTATTTGCATAATATATTATTTTAATATTTGTAAATATATTATAAAAACAAAATTTATTTTATGATCTTTTTTCGTATTCATAAAGTATTTGAAATGTATAATTCTTTCAATAGGTAAGGTACGTATTGCTGGGATATAATTTTATGCGCTCAATTTAAATCAGCTTAATTCTTGTTATAAGTAATTATGTATATACCTAATACAGTTAAACAAAAAAGTCAGAAAAAATAAAATGTTGACTTACATTTGGCGGATGGCATTAATTTCAGTTTAATATATTATATTAAACATAGGTATTGTATTCTTATCTTCATAATTTTAATAAAAATTGACCATACTAAGTGATTAAAAATGTAAGAAATAATGTTTAAAAAAAAATATCAATTTGCAAATGAAATATTTGTGTAAATTGTTATCAGTAATATTATATTATAAAATAGAGAAACGAACGAATGCCGAAAGCATACTTATAACAATATGTTTTTTATAACATGTAAGTATTTTCATATGTGGTTATAAATTTAAATTCTTACAACACTCCGTTATAACACTGAATGGGGAGAGAGGGGCTAAAAATATTAAATGACATATAAAGTCTAAATACTGACTTGACTAAATTGGGAAATATTTGAGTGGTTTCAGGATATTTTAAGAACCTTAATCCCCCTCTGATTACGCCTATGAACAGGGCCGGTAAAAAGTAGGGGTGGCCTGGGCGATGGCCCAGGGCGGCAATTTTTGTCTAAATGCCCATGCGCGGCATTTTAGCAATTATTTAGTTTTCACAGGGTGGCATTTATAATTTAGCTCAGGGCGGCAAAATAGCTTGCACCAGTTCTGCCTATGAACTATAGTCCAGTATTTAATATTGAAAAGTATGTCTAAAAAAGTTTCGAGTACTTATTGACTGTAATTGAGCATCATTAATACTAAGAAAAAATGTTTCTAGTACCTATAACAAACATTTTTTAGTTAGCTTAAATTTTAAACTATTATTAACAAAAATTATTACATTTAATAAGTTTCTTGATAATAAAACTTTAATTTAATTTACTTAAAATAATTTATCCCCACATTTAAACATGTAGGTAATTATAGTTTATACCAGTAAATGTTATTAACTATTAACTAAACTTGCTTATTTGAGTAAATGATCTCATTCATAATACATTAATCACATGTAACGTTAAAAATTTAAAACAAATCTAATTATTCTTAGTAAATATACTTGGACATCTAGTATTCTAGTAGATAAACATTAATAATTGAAATATTGAGTAAACAAATAAATACTTCTACATACCTAATCGAGTATTTTGTTATTTTGATAATAAATAACCATATTTTTACGATTTTATAGGTATAATATAATATTTTATTAGCTACTACAATTGAGTTAACATGCAGGTATTACAATTTATATTGCATCATGACTTTAGAAGTTAAGCTCAGATACTTATTATTTAAGTAATTGGCTTTTGATAGTGTAGACAACATAATCGTAGTCCATCGTATAGTCGTAAAAAACAATTTTTTTCAAACCAATTAACAAATATTTATAATACCTAGGTGAATGTGTCTTCTTAAGGCAGAGTTATTTTAACTTTCTTTTTGTTATTAAAATATATTTAGTTGAACGTATTTTATTTAGTAACTAATAACTATAATATCAATGGTTAGTAAAAGGGAAACTTTTGTAACCCTAACTTTTTAAAAATATATAGATACCTATGTAATATATTATAAATTTAAAAAAAATTTCGTGTCTTTTAACCAAGCGTTGTAACTTATAATTCAATTGGAGTAATACAATTATTTTATTTTACCTTTTTTTAACGTCGAAATTCAACGATAAAATAGTAAAAAATTTTGTAAGGCATATAATATTGCATAGACCTTAATACTAAACTTTATAAAATTTCTTTATGAATCATTGAACTTTAGGAGTACTATTGGAATTTAAATAATAATTGGAATTTTAGAATGTTTTAAAATATAAAGTTCATAACAACGTAGATACTAGTGAACACGATTAATATGATAGTGATTATAGTATAAAATATTACCAGTGTAGTTATACTGTAGATAATAAATATTCCCTATTATAATGACGGAGTGTAAATGTTATTGACATGAGTGCAAATAAATGACAATACTTATTAATTAAACAGATAGAAAATATTATAAAATTAAAATAATAGTTTTAAATATTTTAATTATATAAAAATATTTATATGACAAAAAATATAGTAACAAATGGTAAACAAATCACTTTTAATTAAAATAATTACGTGGTCAAATAATGTAATCCTCGACTAGGACAAAAACAAAGATAATTTAATAATAATTTACTGCTCAATTATTTAAAATTACTAATTTATCAATAACACAAGTTAAAACAATATATTTTATTTATTAGGTTTAAAATGATTTTGTTGATAAATATTATGTTTTATCTAAAATGATATATTAGTGAGTTATGACATTTGGCCTTAACTATTGATATAATATAGTAAAAGCTGACGAAATCGTATAATATAGGGAGACTTAGGATCAGATATATGCTTAAAAATATTTTTAAATAATAATAATTAATAGGCATTCTTGTGTATTTTCATCTAAACTTTCCAAATATCACTTTCGTTTCGATCTACTAAAGAAATCTCTACATTAATTCATACACATATTATAATGGCAAATCATTACAATGAAATTTTCATGACATAAAGTCAGTATGGGCATCAAAAAAATTCTTATCACAGAGAAATTCGTTAAATAGAATTAAATAAATTTTGCCCTAATTTTTGATTATGGTTTTCAAAAATATATAGTGAAACAGTTTTATTAAATGAAAATTTAACTACAGATTTACATTATTTAATTTTTACAACAATAATATTATGTCAATATAAAATATAAATAATTTTATATTACTGTCAAATTTATGCTCGTTAGGATACGAAAGCGATATAGAAAGGCACCATAGGTACCAATATACATTTATTATTAATTACCTATACTATTTATTTATATTTTAAAAAAATAATATTAATAGTATTCTTCTTAAATTATGATTATACATTAAATATTTCAAAATCAAATATTTTCGCATGGTTCATCAGTATTTTATGTTGGTAGATAGCATAAGGTTGAAAATCTTAAATGTGTTGTCAAATAGGTAATAAATAGAGGTATACATATAATGTTATTTCTTAATGCATAATATTAGATATTAATATTGTTAAGTAAAATACCTGTATAATTTATTTGTAAAATTAACTTATCTAATAATGTTGATAACCTATCATATGTGTAAGAAATCTATTTGTGAAATATGTTGTCATCATTGATTAGTATTTTTATAATTTTTATTGTAGGTATCTATATCGTACCAATCTCGTACAATTGTAAATGTAAAACAAAATATATCCTAAACGTATTACTAGTTGATTCAGTGTTACTAATAAGCAATAAGGCTTGAATAAGTACAACTAGGTATTTCGAAAATCACTATATTTTAATGTTTTATTTTAGTGGAATCTTATTTGTCGAACCATTCAATAATATTATATAATTTCTTATACTGTTTGACAGATTATTCAAAAGCACATCGCTAAATCATTAAGCAAGTATAATTGATCTCAAATAACTAGACATATAAATAAATATATATATATATAATAGTAAGTAAATACGATAATTCGATAATTATATGATTATTTGTTTTTAAGAAAATATTGTATTTAAATAAAGATTGATAGACATTAAAGTAAACAGAAACCATATTAGTCGTTCGTGAGATAAGCACTACGTCGAAGTTCATATGTCAAGTTACCAGAATTCAATATAATATCTAATGGTAACCGGTTGTACAGTATTGCCCAGCACTTACAACTCTCTAGACGTGTGCAATACAGTTACATACTAATATCGTTGGTAAAATTCTACACAATGTTGCTGAGTACAATTTGTAAGAACAAGTGGTCTGTCAAATCGATTTCGACAAAAGTAAGTATTCGGATTGGTAGGTACCTAATATTATGCTGTTTTAATAGTTGCATACAATGTTATTATACTACCTACTCACAAAACGTACTTACAACACGTAGAGATGTATAATATGTTTAAAATTGGTTTAATGTTTAAAATATTATAGCCAGCGTGCTGTAAATCGTAATTTATAATATAAGTACAAGAGAAAACGAATTTATGTATTTTTAACTTTTAAGCAATACAAATATAATGTGTTTATATTTAATGTCGAAAATTATTACGAACAATAGTAATAACTAATTTCTAACTGTACTTTTATGTCCTACACGTGGCATCCAACTACAGGCGATAAAAAATTTGGTATGTGTACAGTCTGCTACATAACTGATTTTAGCAAGTGGCATTATTGAACAACCGCAAAGCGGTATTTTTTATACACATGTATGACAAAAATACAAAAACAAATAGGTTATTACTCTAACAAGCCTTGTTAGATCACGAATAATCCTATACCTACCTACCATATCTTTTAGATAAACGTATTTCTTATCAGTTATAAAACTATACTACCTACTTGATGAAAATTTTACTTTAAAGTTTCAAACACTCTCGATACAACGTTACTGCCAAATTTGTTATCTGCTTTGTCTAAGCCTGCGTACAGCACAGCGCCACGGCTTATTTATCGTATTAGCGTTATAGTTTTATGATAGTCAATATTATTATAGTAGGTATATTAAACATTTCAAAAGCTTATATAGATACCTGTAAAAAAAAAGTTGAGTGGAATCGAGATTTTCAATTGTAAACCAGTCATAAGTACTTGAGTAAGTATTTAATAATCATAATTAAAATTTGATTATTATGTACCTAGTCATGCTTGTAATGTAGGTAATCGTTTAAGTTTTAATAATTTTACTAATCTAAAAAGAGAGGAAAAAAATATAAGATTGTAAGATACAAACCACTAAGACTAATTTTAAATGATTCGTAGGTACTTCTTGAAAAAAATTAAATATATTATTTGATATAAGATAAAATTGATATAATTAAGATTATCATTTTTCATTCATAATCTTATATAGTTGTATATCTTTTACATAGATTTGTAATTCGAAAGAATATAGATTGGCAAAGTATAAGTTTAAATAATATATAACATATTGTACTGTTTTATATTTAGGTGATAAAAATATTTAATAATATTTATCACGTAATAAATAATAGTAAAAAGTATATGTCACGTATGTTTTTTTAAAGGATTTACCTTTTAAAAGGATACAAACATTTATGCCAGTAGTTATCAACCTCTTCTATTCTATGCGACTATGCCCCCCTTTAAGTCTCGTGCCCCCTTCTATAAATTGAAAAAATTGGTCACCATTTTTATATAAGTACTTAACGAATAAACAATATTGAAAATGAATACTTTTTTATAGAAAAATTATAAAATATAAAAACTCGTAATCTTTATCTAAATCCGATCGTTATTAATTTTTAATTTTTTTCTTACATTGTAAAATAAAAATAACTTAATAAATACAAATTTTACTTCGTGGTGACGAGATTGCGCCTCTCCAGCAAATAGCAATGTACATACGCTCCCTAGGTTGGAAAACACTTAGTATATACAGTATATTATATTATAATATATGAATATATAAACAATCTGAGCCAATAAATATATTAATAAAAAATCATAAAAAGTATAAGATTTAAGTAAATTTATTTATTTTCAGTAAATGTTAATAATTCAAGTTAAATACTTACTTTATTTTAAGTATAATATATATTTTTTATAAGCTAAACAAGTTTATTACTAAACAAATAAATTGAAATTGAGGTTTAACATAAAAATAATAATTAGAAGATTCAAATATCAGCATATTATTATAAACAGTTTTTATTTGTACTACATCAATGTTAAACATAAAAACATTAAAATTAATTTCGAAATTATTGTACAATTTATATATTCAAACTAATTAGACCATACTGTTCATTTTCTCTCAAAATAAATTTTCGTTTTATGTACAATGGGTAATTTAGTATTTTTTAATAATCTTAGTACTTATATTATTCAAGAGCTAATTGACGAATAAATACATTTTTTTTTTCTAGAATTCATCACTTGATGAAATTTTGACGGACACATTTGGTAGGAAGCATAATTATCTTCGAGTGTCACTGACTGAACGTTGTAATCTTAGATGTAAGTGAACAATAACATCTATATACCTATTATTTAGTACTCAAATACAAAGCTGACCAATTAAGTATGAATTAAAATGCTATAGGAAAAATGATGTATTATGAAAATAAATAAAACATAATATAAATAATTTTAATTATATTAATACAATATTTGTATTACTTTTAAAACACAATGTAATTAAGATAAAATTTATTTAGGTGAATATTGTATGCCACTCAAAGGTACAAAACTGTCGGAACAGTCAAAGTTGCTTTCAAATAACGAAATAGTCCGTTTAGTTTCGTTATTTGCCAAATATGGGGTCGATAAAATTCGAATCACTGGTGGAGAACCTACAGTGAAAAAGGATATTATTCAAATAGTTGGTAAGCTTGTAAGATTAATATAATTAAATTTAAGTTTTTATGTTAACGATAATCTATATCGTACTTCGAGCTTTAATCTATATTCAAGATAATAGTAAATGTACTTATAATATATTGAAATTCTTCAAACCAGAAGTTAAAACTACATAATATAAACTATATTATATACCTAAATATATATCCCTCAAAAGAGTAACTACTAAAAAAAAAAACCAGGACATATATTTTAGTAAATTCAGTGGCTAATATAGTTTATTAGTCTTTTAGCCTTTAAGTAGTGGGTGAATCGTAAATGTAAGTTCTTAGAACTTAGGACTAACAACTTAAATAAAGTTAGTCCTTTTAAAAATTATTTATTTTTGTATTTTTAATGTTTTATCCGGTAAAAAGCAAAACATTAATGTAATATAATTATTACATACTATTTTTAAATTCATGTACTATTTAATATTTATTAAAAAGTTGTGTTTATTGCAATAACTAAAAATGCTATCACTATATATTAAATATTTCCAATTATTTTAACAATTTTTTAAAATATCAGACGAAAATAAAACAATCTCATTCAGGTCATCATTTAAAAAAATTAAATATTCATCTATGATTTTTTCTTAAATTGAACACGAACTGTTATGAATTTGTACTATAACTTATACTTAAATTAAACTTTTGTTTGTGTAGGAGCTTATATAATATATATCCGCTTATTACTTTCTGTTATTCGTGTGGGAATTTACTAAACCCCTATGTAGTAGATTTTGATATGGGCAGCATTTGACAAAGCTTAGATTAAACTATGTGTAGTAACCATTTGGGTCTAAGTTTTAGGATGAATTGACTTTTAGTGGTTTTTTTAAAATTATTACCATCAGATATAGCAAACATTAGGTAAGATAATAAAATTCCGTATTCTGTATTAGAATCACTCAGAAATATCAAAACACTTAAAACCATTGCGATGACCACGAATGGTTTAACTTTAACAAAATATTTGGTGGATTTCCAACGAGCTGGATTAAATGCACTAAACGTTAGTTTAGACACGTTGCAACAAAATACGTATGGAAAAATCACTAGAAGAGACGGTCAATTATTGAAAAGGGTATTGGCGGGCATCGATTTGGCATTGCAATTAGGATTCAGTCCAGTTAAAGTACGTATATACACTGTATATATAAAATTAAGTATAGTTGTTACTCGTATTCACCTATTTCCTAACCTTTTTTAACCAGATACGATGCAATTAGTTATAAATACATAGGATAGGTATGTATTTTAATATGAGAATAAAACTATTGACTATTAAGACGCAATATTTTTAGATGGTATTAAATTCTATTATAGTATCAATACCTATATGGCTATATAAATTATAATTATAATAGGAAATATTTTATTAAATTAATTATTTTAATTGAGTAAAAAAATTTTTAAATGTTTTGACGTAGGAGTTCCTATTTAATTTATAGCTCTCATATTTATAATTCACTCATTTGTCAATATTGATAATATAATTTTTATATTGGCGTTATTCGATTTTGGTTTTCTTTTTATACTTTTGTCAATATTTTAAGGCTCTGAAAAAAAATGAATTTCAAATTCCAATATTATGTACATTGAACATATTTCATGTAGATGAAATTTGTATGCCACTGATATTAAATTTAAAATGCAATGCATTTTTACCTTCAAAATAATTTGCAAATTGTAGTAAATTTGAACATTAAACGTTTATAAAAATAATTGTATTTTTCATGTTTTTTATTTGTTGAAATTAAAAACATTGAGGAATAATCTTATATTAAATTTTCAACATTTTTACTGGAATCATTTGTATTGACATAATACGAATATCAAACCAAAGGAAATAAAAAACGATATACTCGTAAGATCGTACAAGAAGCATAAAATGAACCAAAATATTTTTAAATTATGTAATATCTAAAAACTTTATTATAATTATTCAATAGAAATTGTATAAACAATTTTTCAAATTTTTAAATTACAAAATCGATTTTGTTGAAAATATATTTTTTTTCACTATTTTAAAATGTGCAAAGCATTTGTATTTATAGTACCAAAAGTTATGATAATATTAAAAATAAATTGTCAGCAAAAACTCCGAGCCTTTAAATTTTGTATCTTCTTTTGAAGTTCAGAAATGTGATATGTAACATCAACAAGACAATTTTTTGTTCGATTGTAGTTGTTGTTATTGTTATTATTCAGTTTGATATGTTTTTTGTTGTTGTTGTAGGTGAATTGCGTATTGATGAGAGGAATAAATTTCGACGAATTACGTGATTTTGTTGAAATGACCAGACACCGGACAATCAGTTATCGCTTTATTGAGTTCATGCCTTTTTCAATGAATGACTGGGACGAAAAGCGAATGGTACCTTATAAAGAGGCAATACGAGAGATTATGAAGTCGTATCCTAATTTCGAACCTTGCAATAATGAGCCAAATTCAACTTCAAAGGTAAACATAATTTAGTATTATTGAATCATAAAACCATGTAATATATAACCTATAAAATAACTATTTGATGTATTAAAATATATTTTCTACCATCTGTAATTCTTCCGTAAGTGATAAGTTGTTTGTAAAAACTGTTTTACTCAAAAAAACAAAAATCACTTAATATAGTTATATAGTTAAAAAACCAATAAATATAGAATTATAGAAGACAATATTTGGTGTTTAGTAGTTTCTAGTTTAATACTGATCATTTTCATCTCATTCTTTTATTTTTTAATATTATTTGTGTGTATGTATTAATTTTTAAGTTTTTATACAAATAACTACTACGCTATGTTTCATAGATGTATCGGGTGCCAGGATTTGTAGGTAACATTGGCTTCATATCGTCCATGACCGAAGATTATTGCGATAGCTGTAACCGACTCAGATTAATGGCAGATGGAAATCTTAAGGCATGCTTATTTCAAAATAACGAAATTAGTTTGAGGTAAATATTAAAAGCAAATCATTTTTAATAACGATTTCGATTATGATGGTAGTTATTATATGTGATCATCCTTCCCTGACTTATATAATTATATTTAAAATAGTATAAATAAATATCTAATAATATTTTCTAACAAATTAGATTTTGTGCTATTTAGCTATTGCGCTGATAAAAAATATTTTTCAAATAAAAACCATTTATTTCCTACCAATTAATTGTTAAGCAGATAAATTATTTTGTTATGTCAATATGTAGGTATGTTTTAAATTGTAATTCAAACGAGAAGTTTTCAATTATTTTTCTTTGTATATAAAGAATAGTAATTAATTGAATATCTAAATTAAAATGTTTAAAAAAAATTAATTTTACATAATACTAAACAGCTTTTAAAAATTTTTTTTTTTTTGGTGATAAATATTTTAAAATTAAAATTTTAAGTATAAAACCATAAGTTTTAAATTCAAACCTATATAATTATAATGATGTAATATTCAACTTAATAACTAGTGCTATTGTCCTAATAAACCGTAAAGATAAAGTATAGAATTACAATAACTCACTATTCAGCAAATAATCGTTCAAAATTCGTTTTTAATATATCAACACATTTCACAATTTTTTTTTTTTATTTTTAGAAGAAAAATATACAATCTATATCATATAATGGACATAATGAGTGTATGTGTTAAGAGAAAAAAAATAATTTATAATAAAACAAGTATCATCTATTGAATAATCTGTAAAAAAAAATAATTATGTACGAATAAAAAAAGTTTCTTATTCGAAAAAAAACTATTTGTACATCATATGAAAATGTTTAAATACCACAACAGTATTGAATCTTTTGAAAATAATGTTCTTATTTAATACTTTATTAATAATATATCTTAAATAATATTCTTCTCGTCCATACTAAGGTATTTAGCTACCTACCTATATAAAAAATTTTTAAAAACCAACAAATAAACCATAATAATTTAAACATAAAAATAAAAAACTACCTACCTAAATACATTACTTCATATAATAGTCAAATGTCATATGTTGTATACTTAGGTACAGTGTAGGTACAGTTCTATACGCTTGAAGTATCTCCGTGGTTAATCAATACATTATCTAAATACAGGATTTTTAAATTTCAATCTATAAGAAATTAATTAAATAATAAATTAAAATTCTTATAGAAAAAACTACATTTATTACCGTATTTTTAAATTAATTTTAATGTATCTATATCGGACTATATTACGTTTAGTAAGTTATTTATATACTAATAAGGAAAACATAATACAATTTGAATTACTTGAATTTACTATATATTGGTCTAGAGATCCGCTTCGAGAAGGAGCTTCAGATGAAGAGTTACTAGACATCATATCAAACGCTGTGAATGACAAAAAGCGGAAACATGCTGGTAATATTATACTTTTAAATTTAATAAAATAATTAACAGAGTACCTAGGTAGTTTCAGATGTAAGAAAATCCCCAGGTCTATTAACGATGAGCGAACTGATTATAAAATGTATTTAATCTCACTTAGCCATTATGTTTGTTAATACATATAAAATGACGAGTAAAACGGTATTTTAACTAAATATTTAATTTATTTATTATAATATTACAGGCAAAATTTTAAATTTTAAAAATTTAATTTAGTAACATATTTATGTTTATTGTGATTGTTGATTCGTAAGTATATTAGTTTGAGAACTAATATAATCAATACATAATACATGCATGACGTTTTTTAAATGTATCTGGACGCGAGTTTCAAAAATATCTGAGTCGTAATTTTTACCAGCGATAAATATAATAAATTATATATTATACTCATCATTGCATGATAATTTATCTCTTTCAATTTTATAGAGGTTACATTTTTTTTTGTACATAGTAGTAATATGATGTAAATTGTATATAACATATAGGTAGATATTAATATACAGATAAAATAGAAATGGTATAGGGCGTATGCAGTTGAGTCTAAAACGAATAAAAAAAAATGTTGGCTTACTATAAGTAATATACTAATATTATACTTGAATATCGAAAAGTCAATCAAATATGGTTATCAGATAGATACTTAAAATTATTTATAATCAATAGTTAAATTATCCTAGCGCGATATATGACCGCATTAGCTCTACCGCTTAGTATTGTTGATATGTTGACATAATCCTTATAGATGTTTTTATTCGTTCGTGAAACGTTTTTACAAAATTTGTATTTTGAATTTAATACAATTTTTGTTAATAATAATTTAGTAACTAAGTTATGTTCTTAACGTCTATTGGACCTATCTTACAAAACAAAAAATAATGATTATTTAAGTATTTGTTTATTTTTATAATATTACACACTCATTTTATATCTTTACTGAATTAATACTAATCTATTACCTATATTAAATTCAAAACTGATATCTCATTCGTATTCGTATAGAAGAGTAATGTCCATAAAATTCTGAATTTGGTACACTAATATAAAAATATTTTATGCTGAAATAGAAACAATAAAAATAAATAATTAAACGTATATTTTTTTAACTATTGTGACATCACATTATGCCAGTACTTAGTATAGAGACCAATTAGGTAGCCAAAAAGTATAAGCTAAAAATATAAAATCTTTATTATATTATTATTTATATTTTTAAATTTTTAAATTTGATTTGCTATAATATTTCAAAACTACTTCACGATTTTCAGCATATTATTAAATTTAATCTAAAAAAAAATGTATAAAGCCTTGTAGAATTTTGCACAGGATCTCACAGTATCATCGGTGTCACATTGGCGCCGGCTCGTCAAAGAAGATTATTGTTAAACAAACAGTAGTCAATATTTTCTGTTGATGTATACATCTTGTCAATATCGCTTATTTCTACCGATTCAGCACTTAATTCAGTTTCATATTTTATCTATTGCATTCTTTATAACTGATGAAAAATATGTAGGCATTTTTGCAACTGTTGCACTATATAAGTTCTATCTTAAAACTCAAGAAAATGTTGCACTATTCTTTAAAAAGTCTTATAAGTATAAATATAATTTAGTTATTTAGTTAAAGAATAAAATATTTATAGTATATAGGTGTATACCAAAAATAAAACAGAGAATTAGTTGAAAATAGAATATCGATTCATATTCTTAATTTATTTTAGTATTATTAAATATTATTTTTTCATCGATATAAGTAGTAGAAGTAGATAGATAGGTACAATAAATTATTGCTGAATATCAAATTATAAAATGTTTTTTAGAAGATTTTTTATAGCGTCAACTTACACGTGTGCTACTGTACGGTACATATTTATTTATAAATATTTATAATTTTAAGGTCTAAAGATCCTATTAGTATATATTATGTGGTAGGCATATAGTCAAAGAATTAAATTTTTATGCAATTTTACTATACTCCTAACAGACATTTAGTTAAATGTCTATTACAAGTCAAGCAAATAATAAAAATGAACAATTTTGTATTATTTAAAAAAATTAACTTCCTATGTCCTATAGGTATTTTCTATTAATTAATTTATTGTTATTTTATATAAAAATAAACTATATGTATTATTCATTGATATGTAAAACACGTAGGTATGTAAAATATATGTTTGATTTCGTATCCATTGGTACTATTGTTTCAAAACTTAAATCATAAATATATATTGATAATTAGTAATTACTAATTATATATGATAATATATAGTTTTTTTTATATAGGTATATATATAAAATAGCAATAAATAATTAATAGCAAATATAGTTAAATTTTTTAAATAATATACAAAATGTTTCACTTTTATTATTTGCCTGACTTGAAATAGACATTTAGTTAAATGACTAGGTATTTAACTAAATGTCTAGGTGGATTGTGAAATTGCATAAAATTTAAATTATTTGTCTATATGCTTATGACATATACTTACATATTGTATACACTTTACATAGGTATGTAAAAGTTTTAATATAATATTTAAATAGGTATATATATTTTTTCATTGCAATTTAGTTCTGATTAAGTAGTATTATTCTTAATTTTATAAAAATTAAACCCTGACATTTAAGGTTGTAAATATGAAGAAAAAATATTTAATGCACTTAACTTCGAAATGAAGATAAGTACCTATCTATGTTTTTTTTTCAAAACCAATAGGAATTACTCAGATATTTGTTTTATATGTCTACTATTTACTAATAATGGTTTATTTAAAAAAAATTATGATTAGGTAAATAGGTACATTTACATAGGTTTTTGTGCATAATAACTCGACTCGCCGCCTTGCAAACAAATATAATATTATAATATAAATAAATATTGATTGAGTATCACGATGTTTTAGGAATGAAAAATCTTCCTCGTATGCCAAATCGCCCAATGATCTTGATCGGCGGATGAGTAATTCCGACAACACATACATCACATAATGCATTGCTTATAATGTAAGACAAATATTTTAAGGTCTAAAACCTTTATACTTATGCCGCAGTGCGGATTTACCAAAGTCCAGAAGTGTGCTCATCTTCTTTTTTAACTGGAAGGAGAGATATAAAATTATGAAGTACATAATTTTACTTTAATGTTTATATTTAAACATTTTTTAAATTTTTTATTTAGAAGTTAATAATAATTATTATATTACTCAAAATTATAATTTAATAACTGCAGATAAGACTAAACTTTATATTAAACTATTATATTCGAAAAAAAATATCAAATAAATGTTTATATAGATTGGGATGAATGGATATATATTATACATATATGTATATATTTTTTATTAGAAAATCAATTATTGGTTATTGATCTCTAAATGATGGCAAGTCCTGGTCTCGACATATTTTATTCGGAAGGTTAGATAAGACCTAACTAAATAAAAAACAACTAATAAGACATAATATTAAAATGTCACTAGCAATAATATTTATTGGAAAAAAAAACTAAAAACAAATCAAAAATGTCAAATATTTATGTAAATAAATAATAAGTCAAAATATTTTGAAATTTTACATCGTACCTACATGAAAATTGTTGAACATATTTTGATGAAAATGTCATAATTATTCATTTTTAATAGCAATAACGCAAATAAATTATATACATTTTGTTTATAATATGATGGAATACCTAAGTTAATAGTCCAAACATCAGTGATTTAACATAAAGTATAACTTTTTTAGATCTTTTCTGATTTCTTATAGGTATTGATTTAAAATATGAAAATTTAAAACTTTGTACTGTGTAATCGTATTACTTATATTATATTATTTTAAAGATATCTTAATAGCCATAACGACTTAAATGGCTTTTCACCGCGAGGCTGTAATAATATAAACCCAATTTCACTGTTATAGGCGAACAGATAAAAAAAAAATGTATTTACTACTTAAAGAAGTCTGATTGTTAATTATTAATTAACTTATTTATTTTATATTTTTAATTAATAAATCTATCTACGACCCTGAAATGTATTTTTAATGATCCATGAGTCCACGACGATGTCAAAAAACACACACAATTAAATGCACACTATATTGTTTTGTCTTATGATGCGTAAACTATAATATTAGTATTCCCACGGTTTTTGAACGATTTCCGTGAATCCTCACACGTCCACGTTTTCGAGAATCACCCGTTCTTACGCTTACTCAAAAGAAAAAAAAAACAGATTTTTAATGTGCAAACATTTTAAGTCGTAGCGAGTTTCGAGGGTGTCCTTAAACGCGACGAGGCGGTGGACTAGTTTTTGATTTTTGTTTTTTTTTTTTTTCTAACTCAATTCACTTGGCGCCGTCATACTCACATAATAGATAGGTACCTACAACACAAAATGTAAGTCGGTCGAAAATGTTTTTCCTATTTTATTTTCGTGTTACAGTCGCTGATCGGAGCGTATCGGTGACGACTACGGTGAACCGCGGCGGCCGTTTCGCCAGAAACGTTTGTGCGGCGGCGTCCGGCGGCGGCCGTCTCGCCAGAAACGTTTGTACGGCGTCCGGCGACGACGAGCCGCGCCTGACGCACGTGGACAGGCGGTCGGGCGACGCGCGCATGGTGGACGTTTCGGGAAAACGCGAAACCCGGCGGACGGCCACCGCCGTGGCCCGGGTCCGGTTGGACGCGACGGCCACGCGGCTGATTGCCGAGGACGCGTGCAACAAGGGCGACGTGCTGTCCGTGGCCAGGCTGGCGGGCGCGTGCGCGGCCAAGCTCACGTGGCAGCTGATACCGCTGTGCCACCAGATCAGGTTGGACTCGGTGAAGGTGGACGCCCGGTTGGACGAGCGCGGCGGCCGCGTCCGCATAACGGCCACGGCCGTCAGCACTGACCGTACGGGCGTCGAAATGGAATGTCTGACGGCGTGCACGGTGGCCGCGCTCACGGTCTACGACATGTGCAAAGCCGTAAGCCGGCACACGGTTATCGAGCACGTCAAGCTCTTGTCCAAGACGGGCGGTAAAACCGATTATCGAGCCGACGACGATGACGACGACGACGATTAACGCACGCCAAAGACGTAGGTAGCAGGTTAATGCGAAAACGATCGTTTTGAAATTTTTTACTTTCAAAACTACTTTGTTAACCGTTGTGCATATTAATATAATGCGTTTTAATATTTTATATCATATTTTTTAATATAATATTGTATAGGTACCTAACTACAGTAGGTAACTGATCTGATGTTATTATTACTTATAGGTATTATGTTAATTTATGTCGTCCAAGATTTTCTTTACGCACTTGTACTTGAGTTGTAATAATTTTTGTGACATAAATATTTAATAATTTTGTACGTGTTAGGTAAGTACCTATTTTAAATCTATCATTCTCGAATTCTCGATTAGAAAATTTGAAAAAAAATATAAAATAGATTTTTAAAATGCAATGTCAATACATCGATGTATATATGTAAGTTTATGAACAACGGACACGGGTACATGGATATATTATAGTAGGTATATACATGGTTCTAAACACGTCAACATGAACCGGTAAAACTAACAGTTAAATTTTAAAAGGTAAATAGATTAAAGTTATAATTTTTTCGTTGAAACAATAAAAATGTTTTTTTTTTAATTTAGATAGGTAGCTAGTACTTTTTTGTTATTTGTGAATATTACTCGTATATTTAGATACAGTATATAGGTTCAATGTGAAAAATAATCTGTAAAAATGATCAAAATATGTTTACGTTTAAAATGTTTAAATGTTCTATCGCAAGCCGTAAGCGTACAACGCAAGTTTTTTTACACAAATATTCCTCCACAGCACCTGTTACAGCGTTGTAAAATAATCGATGGAAAAAATTCAAATACTTTTTTTTAATATTGAATATTTTTGGTTTTTTTCTTTGAAAAAATGTTGCTGGATATTAATAAAATTTGCTTAAGCTTTTGCCAATCTCAATAATAGTTTAATTCAGTAGGTATGAGACCACGACAAAAAGCTCAACATAACAAAATATATAACTTTGAATAACGTTGCTCATGATAAATTGAATCAAATTGAAAATTCCTCTGTGAACCCATCTTTAAAATTCTTTCTTATTATACATCTAGATGATCTAGTCCAGATCATTAGAGGAAATGCTATTCCAAATTTCAAATTTATACGTTTAGTTGTTATTGAGAAATAGTGATGAGTGAGCAGCAGTATTTAGATTTTATATATTATATTATTATATATTTATAATGAAATATTTAGCGTCATAATATTACAACGCATCATACATATACACTATACAATATACATAATACATTAATACACATACACAAAGGTGGGCAAGTTAATGAAAATAATTAACTTAAATTAAGTTAAGTTAAGACTTAAGAGGATACAATATCGATAAGTTAAAAGTTAATATGGAAAAAAATATTAACTTAACTCAGTTTAAAAAAAGTTAATCTATTTTTTTAAATTAGTATGTAAATAGTAAATAACATAGAGAGTGAATGTTATTTAAATTCATAATATTGTCTATAAGTATAGAACGGCATAATATCATCATGTATATATTATACACAGCTATAACTGTATAATTTATACATTAGTTGTGTTATTACAGTATTGGATATTTTTATTTTATACTAACATAGTAATATTTACGTATAAACAAAAATTTTCAAAATGTTTTTAACTTGATGGATTTTTTAAATCAACTGTGAAAAGCTAAGTTATTTCAATAGTAAATTAAACTAGTTAAGTTAAAAAGTTAAAAAAAAATTAACTTTTTAACTAGTTAATGCCCACCTTTGCACATACATACATATATATATAAGTTTATTTGCATACAGTTATTACATAATATATATATGGTATTATATTATATATAAATATAGAGTATTATATCAATTGGGTCTAAAATGATTATAATGGATTCATTTGGCATTAAATAATCTACGAAATAAATATATTATATTATAAATGTTGTTTCAAAGTGGTAACTATGAGTTGTACATGTTTTACATTCATATGTATTATTATCGAATAGCCCAATATACAATATAATATATCATTTAACTTATAAATTATAATACTTAATCATAGTTTGCTTCTCATATGAACATATATGATAGGTAGCATACTGTGTTACATGTAGAAATAAGAAATAACTAATAATTATTAGTCTTAACATTTTTATAAATAATAATACAATAATTATTTAAAATAATATTTCTTAATACAGAAATTAAATGAAAAAATAAAATGCACATGAAATAGGTACAGTTTCAATTATAATATTACAATTTATTTTTTTTGTATATACCAAAACATATAATTAACAACATTAAATAACCATAAACAAAACAAAAACATGAAAATCAGCAGTATAATTTTAAAATTTTTGAAAAAAATTAAAACATTAAAGCTTGTATGATTATTTTAAATAGTTTGTTAGGTTGTCAACCACTTAGATTCTTATAATACTCGAGTGTTAGATTTATGATTATGAAAACATTGGAATTAAATTGTTTATAAATATCTTGACATCTTGATAGCAATTAATCAATAAACATAAAAATCTAAATTATACAAAATTTTATTTGTCCGGGTAAATATATAATTTCAATTTAACCTTTGAAAACATAAAATTATGTTACCAAAATAATATAAATTATATGTTTAATATAGTAATTGTGCATAGACAATATCATTCTTGAATCTTTAATCAAATTAAATTAATATAGTAAAGAATTAATATTTAAAATCATTTTAGAATAGCATATTAAAAAATAATTATAATGGATTTGATCTGGTTTTTAAAATAGGTATCATAGTAAATATGAGCTGCAAGTTTAATTAAATTTTTATCGATTCATGTTGATAGTTTTATATACATAGTCATTATTTGTTTAAATTCATATAGGTACCTAAATCGTACAATAATTTAGTGGTTTTTTCACGACACCTAGTTTTGTTGAGTTTTCAAATTTCAAATTAAAACTTTTTTTTTAATACATAGTGTAAATTTATGACACATATTGGAGCATATTTTATAAGTTTATAACTATCGATGTATATTGATGCACATATAGGTATTGATCTATTTCTTTGCATATTTGCATCATATTTACCACATTTATAATGCATATAATTCCGGTTTCTAATGATATTATTTTATTCTTAAGGTTTTGGAGATTTTGGAGATAATGAAAATTAAGTTAATACATTTAAGATTGTGCGATTTGTTTAAAAAAAAAAAGTATCAATTAGGTTTTCATAAACATAAACAATTTCAATTAAACTGAAAGAAGAAAAGTGTATTAACACTTTCAATAATTATTATTTTGAATTGTAAAAAGAAGTGTATAATAATATAATATACACCATTGGTTATAGTTTATTTTTTTTTTTGAGTTTAATAAAAATAATTAATACAAGCTATAATTGACATATTTGCTGACTTAAATAACCAAATTAAATTGACAAATTTTAAAACTTAAAATAATAATATTACACAAAATTAACAGTAAATCAAATGAAAACAATAATATAACAAATAAATAAAAAATAAATAACTATGAAATATTGTAAAATGAATGTTCGATACCAAATTATACACATATTTATTTTATTAGGTAGGTAAAAAAAATAAAAATTATAAATTTTAAAATATTAATGTCTTTTTAGTTACAAGTATAAACAATAATTTTATCTATGTTAATTAACAGTTTACATAAGTATGCTATTAAATCTGCAGATACGTAGCTAATTCTAGATAAAAATAATTGCAAGAAACTTCTTGTCATGTAGTATTAATACAGATAGAAGTTCTATTATGTAACTATGAAAACAGCAGAATATTAAATTAATTATTTGGTCACTTTTAAAATATCATGAAAATTTGATTACTATGAGTAGTAATTAATTATATGGCTATGCTTAGGCTCAACTTAGATAAATAGCAATATTTAATAGCGAGATGATTATTGACATATGTTAAAATAATTGTTGAGCATAGGTGGACATTTGGTTGAATATTTATACTCTGATTAAAGCTTACACGATCCACAGATTTACATATAATTCCATTTAGAAGGTGGAGGTATTGAAATGTTTGGAGGGATAAGACTCTTTGGAAGGAGATGGCCTTATGTCCCCTATACTGTTCAGAAGATTATAATAAGTGATTTAAGTGAGAATATCCTGGCAATATGTATATTATATAAATTTTAAATGCTTGAATCAGGTATATTAAATTTTTGTTGATATTTTGTTAATTAATTATTCATCTTATAAATCACATAGTACAATATTTAAACAAGGATAATTTTCACATTTTAGATATGTCTAAAATTATAATTTATATTTTGCGCGAGAAATACATAAACAGATATTTTACTCCCATTATACACGTCTTAGAAATATTGTGAGCAGTACAAAAATATATTAATAATAAATTATATTTTACTGGTTAAGTTTATTTTTAAAAATAAATTAATATTGTGTATTAGTATATTTTATAAAATTGTGTCTATAACATAATATGAATGAATAATACTTTTAAAATTATACTTTATAATAATTATAGACAAATATTTTGGTAACTGAATAGAAAAAAAAGAGACTAGTGAAGATTTTTTGTTTATAATAAAATTTGATTTTTAAAGATACAGGAGGAAGATTGAAATTATAATATATTATACATTTAGAGCAAGGACTTTCATGCACTAAAACATCATCAAATATGCACTTATGCATCAAAAAATTAAAAATATGCTGTTAAATATGCCCTCAAAAAAAAAAAAAAAAAAAAAATAGAACACTAAGATTTATAGCTCTAAAAATTTTATTTTTTCTTTGAATATTTTATTTTAATAAATATACATTATCTCTCTACAAGTTTTAACTAAATTTGATATCACTTTATTGTAATCTAATCTACAGATTCACAATTAAGATAAAATGAGTCTTTATCGTCTTTATGATAAATTATAAAGAAACAATTAAAAATAATAATTTATGTCCTTGATTATGAAAAATATTCAGCAAAGTACATGGTTTTCAAAAAACCTTCAAAATATGCACTACAAACTTAAAATATGCTCTTATAATCAAAATATATGCCCTTTAAACCCAAAAATGTCAAAATATGCATAAAAATGTTGAGCTTTTAGTCACAAACATTTTGAAATGTGTTGTGTACTTACTCAAAGTTAACTAAGAAAAATATGTGAATGCATGAAAGTCATTACTCTAATTTATTATAATCATTATTACTACCTACTCTTTTTATTTAAATTAAAATTATTTTGTACAGATAGCAATTAATATTTTTGAAATAGATTGTGGATTGGTACTAAAAATGAACCATACTTTTTTTGTTTTGGAAACTTCTACAAATAATATTGATAAAAAAATGTTAGTTTTATAAATGCATATTAATACTTTTAAATACTTCTAATATAATACAACCAATTTAAGCTTATCAGGTATAATTCATGTGTTTACAATGTTTACATAGTAACATATAAATAAACTGTATTATTATTTCTATTTCATTTTAAAATACTATTTTATAAAAAAATAAATCTATCATCTGTCAAAAACAAACTATAACATCATGCTATAATCTAATGAAAACATTCATTCTAATGATAAATTCTAATATATTTTTTAAATATCAATTAGGATAATGTTTTTAAAGCCATATTTAAATTAATGATTTTAAGCTTAGGAACATTTGTATTTAAATAATAATTAACTGCTGAAAATGTCTTTGGTATATGTTTAAATATTTAAAAATTATAAACGTCAATTAACTAAATGGAAAACTATTACAAATACTATTATATTTTTGAAATACTAGTTTATTTATATTAATAGATTTTGAAATAAAAAGATTTTGAAAAGTAAAATTTTTTATGAATTTTTATTTTTGTTTTATTTTGACAAATAGGTACTCAGGTAAATACTTCCTCACTTGTTTAGTTAGGATAAAACTTAAAAACTGGTAAATCTTCACTTAAACATACTAACAAATTTTAATTTTAAAATAATTTGGAAAATAAACATTGCATTTCAAACCAACATTTTGGTTTTTATTTCAATTATATCCTTAGAATATTTAAAATATATTTTTAACAATTTATACATATATGTATTTTGTATATATATATATATATATATATGAAACTACATGATTAATGTTTATAATCTATTGATATTAATCTACAAGGATAACAATGCTTAAGTAATATGTTTTCTGTCTAAAATTAAATATTTATGTATGTACATACTGTTATATACATACATTTGATAAAACTAATTCAAATTAATTTTGAATGGTAAACTAACGCTCTGTGAGTTGTATATAAAACTACCAACTACCATATACTTATTTTATTTTGGATTTTATTTTTATAATACCGGAATAAAAAATTCATAATAAATAAATTGCTGTATTACATTAGTATTACGCCTAATGATGTTGATTTAAAAATAAATTATAATTATGTCAAATGTATGTATTATTATTGTTTATTTTATTATTAAATATACTAATATAGTATGCACTAATGGTAATATTATTTAAAAAATACATTTTCTACTATAATTATAATCATTCAAACTTTAGAAAAAATGCATTCTTGTCAAATTGAATTAGCCATTTTTAATCAATAGAATAAAATTTTGACTTCTTATTAATTTAATTTAAAAAAAAGACTTCTATATATTTACTTATGAATAAATCAAAATAATAATTTAGTCAAACAAGCATGAAAAATCCAAGTAATTAGGCTTTTAAATCTATTAATCAACTATAAAGCATATAAGTTATATACCTTATTTTGATATTTAGGAATGTATCACTCAATATTATCACAGCAATAAAGTTTTATCATCATAATTGTTCGATAAGTTGTGTTCGTAGTTCTGGAAACATTTCTGGTATCAATATATCTAAAAGTCTATAGAATAATTGTTTATTCATCACTGCATTTTGTGTACATTGAAACAAACACGTCAACAGTGGAGAAAAAACTGAATTATTCAATAATTTCAAATGTTCAACTGAAATTTGATGATCAGTCTTTTGTGGTGCATCATCACCGGGAAATAGAAGATCTATAAGAATAAAAATAATATTAAGTCTAAAAATTTTTTCATATTGAAGAAACTTGTACATACTTTCTAATAATTCAATTAAGTTTGATATTTTAGAAGGTGTAATTGATTTTACAATACGAAGACTGATGTAGCGTTGTATAATAGAATCAACAATATTGCCACACATTGATTGTATAGCCAAAATTAATTGAACAACAGAATTTGACATATTGTATACATGTACTCCAAAAAAAATAATACAGTTAATTGGACCACAGAGAAATTTTATTTGATCTGATATTCCTTCTAATGGTGTTTGGTTTTCATCTTCAACTAAATTTAAGTTATTACCAAAAACTGAATTTTCAGCAATTTTAAATTTTCTTTCGGGTAGATGTTCACTTAAATCTTTCCACTCGTACCTGTAATTCAAAGCAGATGTATTATAAAATGTTTTACTTAGAATCATTAGACCCTAATTATAAATCCTAAAATATACTTATACAATAATTTATTATTAATTGCAAAAATATATATTATTTATACCTTTGTTTTAGTTTAGTTTCAACTGAAGCCATAAATACAGAAATGAATGATTCTAAATTTTGTCCACGTTCTTTTCTCAAAGAAATTGGCATAGATTTCCTTAACAATCTTCCAAGAGCTGATTCAGAATCTTCAAAATTGTCTATAGACGTTAAAAACATATGCAATAGATCTGATCCCCTAAGCTCAGGTTTCTGTAATAGTTGATTGAGAAACTGGACATAAATATCATTATTTTCTGTTTTTTGTAATAAAATTCTTCTTGAAGGTAATCGAGCATCTACAAATACTCCATGGAATTCAGTAAGTTTTGATTTTAAAGTATAAAAGTCAGCAAGTCTTCTTTCTACACACCATTGTTTGATTGAATCATTTTCAGCTGTCTCTACTGAAATAAAAAATACTAATGATTGGCCACCATTGGATCCAGATTCTAATTTCATAGCTGATGTTACATCAGTTACCCTCCAAGTGCTTAAATCTCTTTCACTGTTAATGATTTCACTATCAACAGATAAATCTTCTCCATACTCTGGATCACATTCAGAAGATAAAGAATCAAATTGGCCATCATATATAGTACTTGACTTCATAGCTCCTTTAATTCTATTTAGTTTATGACTTATCTTAGAAGTATTATTTTTTTTCTCATTATTCGACAAAGATTCTTTTGATGAAGTTTCTGGAATATTACGTGGTCCACATATCCAAGAAAAGTATTCATCAGAATTGTGAAACTCTATCCAGTAACTATTTTGTAAGGTAGAATATGTTTGTTCGTAAGCTTGATATAATGGTTTTGAATTTTGAAGTTTAATAACATCTTTAGATAAAACTTTTCGTAGTTGACTTACTAATTCAGGATCAAAACTTATACAATCTGGTGAATGGGAACTGAAATATACAGAAAATATATCCCAAGCATCTCGATAAAGCATGTCAAGTTCTTGAGATGATATTTCTGGTCTTAACATGCGCTTGTTAAACTGTTCAACATCTAAACAAAATTGTAACAAATGCACAGCACCTTTTCTTTTCAAAAAAGCTGTAAATGCAGATAAAATTGTTGAGTCTTTAAATATACTACGCATTTCAAGCTGTACAGTATCATGTTGATTTTCACCAATAAATTTTGATAAAAATTCAACTTGTTTATCTTTGCTTATTGTAGTTGTTGAATTAATAATTGATGATTTGGATAATTTTGACCAAGTAAAAGTAATGTTTGCTGGATTACATATTACATCTGATATTGGTAATAATACCCAAAGTGAAAGAAGTTCTCGCAATAAAGTATAAAATATCCTGTAAAATAAATAATGGTGTATTTAATATTTAGAAATACATTTTATTTTAAAAAACTGTATAACAATAAGAGTTATATTCATACATGCATTGAAGATCGCTTTGTCGTGTAATGAATGGCAGTACACTTGAAGATACTTTTTTAAGGTACATAATCTCAACTTTTCGATTACTGACAGCATAATGATATGCAATTTTTTTACCATTTTCTATTTGTTGGCAGTGCTTTATATGTGATAAACATATTGGAATTACTTTATGCAACACAATTTCTTCTACATTCAACTGAAATATTTTATTAACAGTAAATAATTTGTTCATGACAAAAAAATAATATTACATAACTTAATTTAAAATTTAAATTCATCATGTTATTATATTCATATTAATATCAACGTTTTGAACGTTTTTTTTTTTTTAATAATAGAATAATTTTTAAACATACAGCAAAGATTGTTTATTATTTTGATGTTAGAGAGACACAGTGTTTGATTCTAGTGATTAAAGGTGACATGAATCAAAAATGGTTGAGAACTACTGAATTTTAAATCAATAGATGATTGCAGAAATGTCACGAGTCACATTTTTTATGAAATTGAGATATTAGTAAAAACGTATACTAGTCATGTGTTTCTATGCATTTAAGTATAAAAATGTCCTTAGTTGTATAATTACTATTAATTAGTATATGATAATATATTTTAATAAGTATTTATTCTTAAAATATATTATACAGTTTTTATTAATTATCCAAAAGTTTTAAATAATTGACTCATGACATTTTTGCAATCATTGATTCAAATACTAGTGCAATATTAATATTTATAACTTTTTTACTAACTTGTAATAATCTTTTAAGCAAAACACTTGTTGCAAATCTTACAACTTGCTTAATTTCTTTTACAAAATGTGGATCATTTGAAATATTTTCATACCAACTTTCTACATATACCTTTATTATTTTTGATAATAGCTAAAAATAATAATAAAGATTATTAATAATTATAAAATTATTTACTGTAAAATTAATTTACTTTATCTATTGAAGAATCAATTTGTTCTGGTATTAATAATCCTTTCCATGGTGTTTCTTGATTAAGACATTTTAAATGTAAGTCACATGAAATACAGTTTTTGCAATTATTACATTTACATTTGTAAGTCTTATCAAATTTATTCTCCGACACAAAAATAGTATTTAAATTTTGGTATCTGTAAAATAAATAAAATCATAAAAAATATTTTAAAATATAGGAGGGCATAAAGGTACCATAAATACATTTTAATATTTTATAGTTGCAAGTATTTTTATTAAAACTATTTAAAACAGATTATAAATTAAACTTACTTAAGGGCATAATCAAACATGTAATATCCACAACCAATCGCAATAATAACAATAATGAAACTCAAACATCTAGACAAAATAAGAATAAAATATTTTAAACAAATCAAGTTTAATTAATTATAAACATAATAACATTTTAATATTACCAAACAATGTATACTATTTATTATAATAGTTTGACTACAAACAATAGAAGCAAAGCTTATACTTTATTTTTAAGATAGGTAGTCAAAATTTGATATTAAAATTTAGTTGTTTTAGAAATATTAAAAACATAAGTAAAAATTCACCACTAATTTCTTGTAATATAATACCATTATTAATCAATGTTTATTAGCTAAATATGTATACATATATATTATTAAAACAGTTGAAAGTCAACAATTTGTAATTCATTTTCAATTTTAAAGTTAGGCTAGAAAAACCTGTTGCATTAGAAATGATTAAAAATATTGTTGATATAGTAACTACTTCTATATTTTAGAGATAATAATGAGTTTATCTATCAAATTTTAATGCATTATTAGTGGTAAGTAGATTGCATAGGTAGATTTATAAGAAAAAAATTTTAATTATCACAACTTGTATTACACAATATGTAAGAGGATGCCATCGCATAATTTCTTTTCTATCTAACTTATGCTCAAAATAGTAAATATTTATTCAGCAGAATCACTTTGGTATTGTTAGCTTTAATATTAGAATAAATTAACTTAAAGTTAGGAACATTACTTGTGTTACATGAGATATAAATTCTTCAATTTATGAGCATAATATGTTATAATAGAAAAATTTTATAAAAACCAACGTGAAAACAAATATTATTATATTCTTTATTTAATTTTAAACAATGAGTAAGTTCACTCTAATATTAAGCCTAACATACAATTGGTTTTGGCCTACTCAAATTTGCTATGTTAAGCGTAAATTAGAAAAAGAAAACACCATTTGTTTTGAAATCCTCTCAGGGAAAAGAATTAAAAAAGTTATTTGTCAATTATTAAAAAACAGTAAATGCAGTAATGCAATATTTTATCCTTACATAGTGTTTTATATCTACTAAATATCAGAGTAACATAATAAACATATTATACTAAAAGCGAAAGAACTTTTTCAAATACAGTACTATAATGACAAGCATACGCTTTTAAAGCTTTTAACGAAAAACCGGTTCAAAATAAACGAACAAAAGTTCCAAGTACCTACCTACCTATCTATAAAACTATTTAAATAATTTTTCAAAATCCTGACGTAGTGTGTGTACATACATTATCAAGTGGTGCATTGATGTGTTCACAACTTACCCCCAAACGAACAAATTGAACAGAAGTACACAGCTAATGGCCACTACGCCATAGTAAACAATTCTGTCATCTGTCAACAGGTCGAGGATGTCTTTCATTTTGCTCCATAACAAACACCCGAAGCGACGTGCAGGAAACCGACTAGGGACCGTAAAAAACAAATCGGTCGATTACGACATTAGTCATTGTCGTGTAATTATTTACATTTAACGATAACTAGTACGATGACACTCGAATAATAAATTATTGTGTTACACGCATGAAATAATATATCATATTTTAATGTATTTATTACATATTGCAGCCAGTGATTTGTTACGAATTTACGTGTTATCTTATCAACGGTGACAGTGATTACGTTTTTATCATCGGGCGTGCTCGTTGCCTAGATATATATGTATATATATGAAACTGAATAACGGGCGCGGCTCTTAAGTATATGGTTACGATCGATATACCATAATATACATACATATATGTTATATGTATTCCATTCTATTAAAATTGCTCGTTATTATACTGTAATACTCAGCGGTCGTGGGTCGAATATTTTATAATATAATAATTTTTAATGTATATTATGTTTTACACTGTTCACTTTTTTTTTCAAATGCCCAGTGCCTGATGTCCGATGCACTAAAGCTAGAGTGGCCTTAGATAATATTTCATACGTTGTTTTTTTGAAGGAAACTAATCGTAGATTGGAACCTATACGAGTACGGTCTATGGAAAGTGGTCAAACAGTCAAATATAATTAATAAAATTAAATTAAAATCATATATTATTATACATATACCTATAATTATTTTTTACTATACATCTATACCATTTAATACAAAAAAAAAAACTGCCAAACTGAACGAAAAAGGTGAACAGTATTTGAACTTTAATACTTATTAAAGAATATTAAATACAATTTTTATAACTGTTGTAATAATACATACCTAATATGAGTAGGTAGGTATTACAAAAAGCGTTTTCAAGCCTGTTTGGTAATATAGGTAGGTATATAAGTATTTATTATTTAAATTAAACATTTTATGAATCTTTAAAAACAAAAACAAAAATTAAGAATTTGGTCATACTATTTATATAATAATTATATATGTAATTGAATTATACTGAACAATGTTTTCCTAGCAGAACAGTCAATTTTTGTTTTATTGTACGTGTCTATAAATCTATTTATTTGAAATTATAATAATAGGTATACTGCAAGATCGCCAAGATTTAACAAGCTACAATCCCCTTTTTTATACAAATATCTACAACTATTCAAAATCCAATTTTTGAAATTATTTTTAAATATAGATATCTAAAAACCTACTGTAAATTATTTAACATATTGTGTTTTATCTGACGTATTAATATCAAAATCCAAACAATAATAGATTTTTAGTTATTTTATTTTTATGTACTATAATTATAAAAGCTCCATTGCATGGATGAATCAGATGAATCATCATGATAATGAATTTGAAAGATATAAAAGCTTTAATTGTAAATTTAAAATTTTAGTACCTAATTAATATTAATCTATTATGTATAATTTAAAAAAATAATCCAAACATAATAATTATAAATATTAGGTTCAATATTAGGTACATCTAATTTATATATATGTGCCTTCTGTTTGTAGAACCTTTTTTTAAGAAATATATATTATCCTTAATAGTAGTTATTAAATACATTTTAATAACTGAGAAACGTTAACTGCTACCTAGTTCAAGTTTTGAATTAGTTACATCGAAATGTAAAGAAGTGAGAATATCAATAATAATAAATTATCCACTAGACAGTGTAAAGGGAGGTTATCGATAAAAAAAAAAAACAAAAGTTTATATCGCTACACGATACTATACAAGTACCAAAAAAATCTCAGTATTAATTAATTTAAGGAAAAAATGAGGGTGCGAGTTCCTATGCTTGATAAATCACTCCGTCTCTATGTATATTATTATGTTTATTCATATTCATTACGGGTCATTTGATCTAAACATTATTACCTATTATTTTGCAGGGCGTGGTATAGATACCTATAGACTATATAGACTATACAGTATAGTAATATAATATAGTAGGTATGCATATGTGACGATAACCTATGTGATGGTCTTTGGCCTTCATCAAAGTGGTCGAATTTACTTCTCAGAAAGTACCTTCTTACGAGATCAGACTGATCAGACTATCAAAGATACAGCTAACGAGTATAATTACTAATTAGGTACCGAATTATATGCCGACAAAAGTATTCGTAATTTATTAACTGTATATAATGTATTCATCTGTAGTGAGTGTTAAACACGTGATGAGTATCTAAACTATAATTTAAGCCTTTATTACATTGGGAAAGTGAATTTGCTGGTAAATAGCTCGAATTTGACTACCATCATAATATGGCAGGGGCGCCCTCAGAAAATCAGCTCAGTGATTGCAAAATGAAATTTATGTTATATACCTATTTACACAGTCACATAAGTGTATTATTAAACTCATATAAAACATATTAAACATAACTTCAAATGTTTATAGCCGTAATTTAATAAAATAAAATTACGTGCAGTGTGCACACTTCTACAAATTTACAACTGAACACAGTAAAAACTTTTTGAAGAAAGTAAGTTCATTATATGCGAAACTTATATAGAATGACTTTTTTGTTCATTAAAAAAATCTCAGTGGGTGCTATCTTCGGACGACCCTGCTGCTATATAGTGCAATCGCGGAACATTTTGATACATAGAAATACTTGTACAAAAATGGATATAGGTATAATATATACCATGCCGCATTGCAGCAGTCTATCGCTAGCGATCTATACTGTTTATAATATAAATGTCATACGTGGTCTACTACTATTTTTAACATCCATTTAACATTTTTAATTATTAAAGTATTAAACAGTGACAAACTATGAAAAAAATTCAGGCATGACCTTGATATTTTTAGTGATTTTTTAAGATTATAAATAATGTATAGTATTGTGTATATACCTAGTATAAACAAGTAATAACTCATATTATGTAAAATATAAAAACAGAATATAATATTAAATTTTGAAAAAATGTACATAGTTTTTTTATTTAATATATTATTTTTATTTTTAAAATTTTCAACGATGCCTTATATTTTTGTCAATATCATAAATATTATTCAATAAATGTTTTTTTTTATAATGCAGTAATGCATCTTACATTAATATGTGAACGGCTGACCACACCAACCGTGGTTTACCTGGAAAAGTCACGATATTCCGTAGGCTTAGACCCACCAATGCAAATGTCATATACCTAGACTATTAATCATTTTACACTTTTGATATATATTTTTATTATTCTTTATTTGTATACCTACTATTACGTGTACAAGACTGGTAATATTATTTATATTGTTTGCACCTTATAACTTATGATGTGAATGTCATACGCAGTATGACGTCTCTATGTGTCTATTCCACTATCTTTCAATAAATTGTATTAATATTCTATAAATATTATATATATAGGTAATAGGTATAGAACTTTTCTATGAACATTTTTTGACAATTATATATTAAAATAAAATATTACCAATTAATTAACTGTTGAATGTTGATTCGTGTCTTAAAGGGGGCTCCCCGTTAAAAGACTTTTTTTTCCAAAACCCATCTGATTTCTGATGTTACGTCTGATACTATCTGAAATTTAATTGTAGTATTAATTGCACTCAAATTATTTTAAATATACGTCTGAGGACGACGCGTAAGTTTTGATTCATTACCTATCGTTGAAATAAGCGGCGGCAATATTTTACAATCCCCTTGACATTTCCATTCTGATAACACTTTCGCCGACGAACTGATAATACGGATTACGAACTTCAGCTGAATCAACTGAATCTGAACGTTATCAAAATTTTGATCGGCATTAAAGTTACATTTTCATATCGATCGGTATGCTTATTTCGTATTATTATTTCACTGTAGTGAGTCTGAGCTGGTTAACGTCTTGCTGTTCACGTTTACGTGAACGTACCGCGATCATCGTGGACACAATATAAATATATCGTCATGGATTCGATAATGTACGTCGCCGCGGCGACGCATTTGTTTTTCTGCCCGTTCACAAAAGTCGAAGAAAGTTTCAATGTACAAGCGATGCACGACATTTTGTACTTGAAGACTAACATATCAAAGGTGTGTGTTGACGTAATTCTATTTTCCAAAAACTTGTTGCGTTTGACGGTGCGAATGTTTGGATGTCTTGATCTCATTAAGTGTCAAGTTGCTAAGTTGAAAACTCTTTTTCGCGTTATCTGGCGAGGACGTATTACACAATTTTAAAAATCTAGGAAACTCTGAATATTAATTGAAAATCTTTTTTTTTAAATTTTGAATTAAAAATAGACGAGTAATAGATACAAATAGGTAGTAAATGTTTTTGATATTATAGGTATTGAATATTTTCTTAAAATAAAAATAATCTCCAGTGTATAAAAAAAAGAAAATTTTAATGAAAAATAATAATATGCTTATATACCAACATTTTTAAAAATTAAAATTAAATTAAATATAAAGAAAAAAAAATCATGTTTACAATTTAACGCAAGTGAAATAACATTCTTGGTTATAAAAGAGTTGTATGAGGAGTATATTATTAAATAAATATTTACCGAAATTGATAAAAAAAATGTTTTTGATTAATATTCCAACAAGAAGTGAATAATTTTCCAATATAAATTTAAAATGCAATTTTTTCATTTAGTGTTAATTCATACTTTAATATTTTAACAAAATTTATATATTTGTACTTATAATGTATATATATATATGTATTTATACTAGCTGACCTCGTGTACTTTGTTGCCTGTGAAAAATGCACTTATAAATTCACTATTAATTCTAAAATATGATTCTAATATATAGCTATAGGTTTGTCAGTCAGTGAGTTAGTCAGGTTAAATTATAGACATTCCTCTTGGTATTGCCCGTTAGACTCTCTTATGATTATACGAGCTGTATATTATTATGGTAATTTTCGGTTATCCCAACTACTGACCTATGCCACGACTACCACTGGTTTAACCGCCATCTTCAGTTAGACTACCTAATCAAATAACTATGATTTAATAATTATTACCAACCGCTGAACTGCTGTTAGCAAAATGATGGTAATCATTTTTTAATCATGTCACCACAGATTAACCTATGCCCGTGACCTACCTTAGGTGGTGTTGTATAGCAAATTGGGGGATATTTTCGTTTTTAATGTCCGAGCGTGCGAGGGACAACGCTGGCCCCTAATTCTTACTTTCTCAGATAGTTATTTAGTTAAATTCATGTAGTGTCAAAAGCATGATAATTCATTTATAATTGTTTTAAATTGAATGGCTGGACATTTTCCTACTCGAGTTAGTCATTAATTTTAAATTTTATTTTTAGTTTTTGTACCTATTAGGTAGTTTTAATAATTTTTAATTCTTTTTTTTATATCATGATGTATAAAAAAAGGTAGTCGCGATTATGTGAGTCCTAATAAAAGTTATATTATTATATTAATTATATAAATGACAAATTCATGTTGGTCGAGCCTTTGAGGAGGTAGTCGAGATAGAATTGAGACTCATGGTAGTCGGGATAACCGAAAAGTACCATTATTATTAATTTTGCAAGATGTGTACATAAGTTAATAATTTCTAACCCTCATGTTTCAAAGTTATATCAATTCTTTTTTTTTTTACTATGGTGGATTAGATACAATTATGACGTGTCATCTTGTGATTTATATAATTAATAAAATTTCCATTGTAAATCTCAAAATTAATTAGTAGATAACTCAGAAGTATTTTAACTTAGACAAATGCTATTGTAATAGAAACCTTCTCTGTAATATATTTTTTCGTTTTTAAAAATAATCAAGAAGATCTGATAAGTAGTTCCAAAGTTTACCCTATACAAAGATTTTCATTTCACATTTATATAGTTAGACATATATTTATATTAATATTTTAGAAAATCTTGTTATTAAATAATTTTATTATAAATACAGTAATACATAATTTGTTTTTTTTTCAGTTTGATCATCTAGAATTTCCTGGTGTTGTACCAAGAACATTTTTGGGTCCAATGTTCATAACTATAATGGCATTTCCATTTGCCACGATTCTTAGTTGTCTTCAGTGCAATAAATTTTTAACTCAATTATTAGGTAAAATTATCATAGTATTTATATTATTTCTACATATATATATATATATTATATATTTTAAAACTATTTGATATTCTAATTTACAGTTCGTGCAGTATTAGGTGTTGTAGTAGTTTCAAGTATCAAACACTTTAAAAATAGTGTTTCAAAGATATTTGGAAATAGTGTTGGAAATTGGTTTGTAATCATAACAGCATCACAGTATCATTTAATGTTTTATTCAAGTCGTCCACTTCCTAATATCATGGCATTTCCTTTAGGTCAGTATTTACGTGGTAAAAGTAAAATATCTGTAATATTTATATTTATAGTAATGGTAAGACTTACATAATACAGCTACAAAATATTGTACATATGTAAAATGTATATGGTATATAATGTGTATTATATATTATGATTTATGAGTATGAATGTTAAGAATGTTAAAAATTCTATCAATTATAATCTATTATACAATTTGAAATTACTTATTATTTAAATATTTGCTTATTTTACCTATACAATTCAAACAGTAATTATAGAAATTTATATTTGTATGTTATATTAATTTTAAACATAAATAATAACAAAGAATATTTAAAATATATTGTTCCATGTTTTTATTTTCAATTGTAGAGTATAGTATTTATTAAATAATCACTTATTTTTCGTATATTATTATAAGCTAATAGCTAGTATTTGTTTATTTAAGTATATAAGTTGAGACATAGTAAATGATACTGATTTTATCGTTAGGGATACAGTAATGGTAGCATTGAGTTCTTGGATTAGAGGAAAACATTCTTTATTGATATGGAGTTCGGCTGTTGCTGTTTTAGTTTTCCGTTCAGAATTGGTCATTTATCTAGGTATTATTATACTGATGGAATTGTTTTATAAGCGTCTTAAACTATTCAGGTATGTGTTGCAGTTATTGTTACTTAATCAAATTAGATTTAGATATAATATTATATAATTATATGCATTTACAATTTTTATTTTTTAGGGGACTGAAACTTGGATTTTTGGCGGCTACTACTGTTTTAACTATAAGTATTGTCGTTGACTCTATATATTGGCGTCGCCTAGTATGGCCTGAAGGAGAAGTTTTATGGTTTAATATAGTACTCAATAGAAGCAGTGAATGGGGTGTATCCTTTTCATAATTACTATTTATAACAATAAAAAAACAATAGTAACAATTTTTAATATTAAATATTTTTAAAATTTTACTATATGGATATTGAAAACAGTAGATAGATGAAATTAGTTAATCAAATGCAGTAAAATTTCACATAATGTTTTAAACATGTCGGTTCATAATTATAAATAAATATTGTTACTCAAACAATATATCGTAAAAAAAAAAATAATAATAATAATCAGGGCTCGGATTTTATAGCATTTGCTAATTTTTATTGGATACAGATAAACATAGCAAAATAAGTTATAAATTTATTATACCGAAACTTCATATATGAAACTTTATTTTGCTATTTTTTGCATATTTAAAAGATTTTTAGTTTTTAGTACTATTTTTTAAGTTATGGTGTCATTTTCGACTAATTTTCCATATTAATAAAATTTTGTAATCATAAATTTTGTATTTTCATAAAACTAATTTATGTTATATGGCATGAAACTATGAAACATGACAATATGACAATTTTGAATAATTGCCATACTCAAAAAATGTTTATATTTTATAGTTAAATGAATCAACAAATTCAAGTTGTATTACCTAATATTTTTTAAAAAAAGTTTGTATTAAAATTTTTTTATTTTTTTTTTATTTTTATTATTTACAGTTTTTTTAAAAAAAAATATTTTATGTATTAATTTATAAATATAAGTTTTTAATTTGTGAACAAAATAAATTTTCATTTTTGCTGTTTATTCTGTTTTTAGGGCATATTACAGCGCTTATTTTAAGATTTTAAACGGTATATTATAACGCATATTTTAGTAATTTTTAGTGCTATAAAATCCTTGCCCTGAATTAATAATAAAAAACCGGCTTTTACATATTATATAAATTTAATAAAATAAAATAATGTAATTTATAATCAGTTGACCATAGCATTAATAAATAAGTAATAAATAACATGAATAATGATTATAGTTGATGTACTTGTATTTATATATATGTGATTGTAAATTACTGCAGATGTTCTTTAAAAAACAGTTTCAATTGAGTAAAAATCTTTTTAATAATAACTTGAAAAATTAAAAGTATTATTATTATTATTATTATTATTTCTTTTAATATTGTTAAGTGTAGTTTTATTTTATGATATGCATGTATTTTTTCTTAATAATATCAATTCAGACTAAACCATTTTTTTGGTATTTTTATTCAGCAATACCACGAGGCGTTGCACTTTCTCTATTGATTGTACCCTTTGGTGTGTTATATGATATTCGAGTAGCAAGACTTATTATTCCAACATTGATGTTTGTACTGATTTATTCAATACTACCACATAAAGAACTTCGGTTTATTATTTATGTATTTCCAGTATTAAACGTATCTGCTGCTACCTTTTGCAATAAAGTGTAGGTTAACTTTTATTTTTAAATTATTACCTAGTCAATAAGATTAACTTTTTTTACTGTTTATAGATGGCAAACTAGATTTAAACCAAAAGGAATCAAAAATGTACTTGCACTTTTTTTCTGTACTTGTCATATTATTGGGAATGTTGTTTTGACAGTAGTTTTTATGAGTGCATCATATCACAATTACCCAGGAGGTTATGCTATGAGCCTATTACATACATTTGAAAACAATCATTTAGATGCTAATTATTCAATACACATTGGCAATTATCCAGCACAAACTGGAGTAACTCGTTTTACACAACTCAGTAACTATTGGACGTAAGTAATACAATACAAAGTATTATTACCTTGAATATCTTAAATTGTTTTTATTGTTATTAACTGATAAGGATAACTCTCTAATTATATTAAAACAAAGTTGTGAATTATTTTCTTTTACTTTGAACTTTAAAGATTTCATTCAATTCTATCAATTTATACTATCAATAAATTTTAATTTATAGCAGTTGTATGACACTAAAGTATTTACTTTATTTTTGTTTATTTTTATTCCTAAATATTAAGCAATAACATAAGAAAAAAAATTAATTTTTACTTTATTAATAGGTATAGTAAAAAAGAAAATCTTGAACCTGGCTGTGAAGAGCTCATGTCTTTCACACATTTAATTGTTGGATCAAATAGCCGAGATAATGAAGAAATGCTGCCTTACAGAAATACTCATACTGTCATAACCACAGTACAAGGATTTTCACATGTATCATTTAACTATAATACTTTTCCACCATTAAAAATCAAAACTAAAACTCAAATATTTGTGTTAAAAAAAAATACTATTAAATTAGGTGTTAAGCAAAATATAAAGAAAATTGTCGAAGAATTCAAAAACGAACAAGATTCAGAAAAAAAAATTGATTTAAACTTAAATTTGTTAGATAAAAATACTAAAAAAAATAAGCCCAAACAAAAATGAATTCAAATTCAGTTTTGAATAAAATAAACTAATGACCTAATACCATATTTCCACTTTAGAATAATTATAATAAAGAATAAAAACTAAAATATCACTAAAGCTTTAACAATTCAAATTGTTCTATAAAACATTTTTTAAACATATATATTATGTATTTGGGTTGGATATATAAATTTTGATTTTTTGGTTAACCGATTTTGTGTAACACTAAATATCACTACTTATTAATAAGTTACTTTACCTATTATAATTTTTTATTTAATATAGTAATACTTCATAGGTATTTATCCTAATCTTAGATACCAATATTGCAAAATAATGCCAAAAAACCCTAAAAACATTTATCTGATTCATACATTTTGCTTGAAACATTTTGCTTGAAAAGGAAAATATTGAATTTTTTTTTTTTTTGTTTCTAATGTGGAAGTAACATAATTTTTTTTTTTCAATGACTTACATTTGAAAGGGCTATCCTATATAATTTTATTATGGTCTTCAAGACTGAAGTACAATTACTTATATGCTTGTAAATTAAATGTATAATCAACTATTACTCTTACTTAATTTATGGTCTAGTACTAAACAAATGTATAAATTTTTATGTGATAAGTTGTAAAACTGATAGGTTTCTTTTTTTTTTATCAAAACCTTGGACTTAGTTGATTCTAATTTATTTTAATTTGTATTAATTTAAAATTGATTTTTTTTTTTAAGTTTTAATAGAACTAAATTTGACTTATATGAATAAAAACAATATTATCAATGATTACAAAATATACAAACTATTATTGTTAAATATGTAACTACTATATTATATTATATAATATTGTACATAATACACAAATTTAGTAACACATTAATCCTTGTTGATGGGAGGAGAGCACTTGCTTTCCGAAACAGTTTTTTGAAGTCTAACCAATGTTTACTTATTGTTATAATTTTGTTCAATTTGATACATCTGAGATTCTTCTCGGGGGAAAAAATAGATTTTAAATTAATAGTTAATAATGGTATTACTGCGCATATTAAAATTAAAAATTGTTCAACAGTAAATTTTTAAAGCTTTAATATTTTAACAGTTTCATTGTTTATTGTTTTATTGTTATAACTTATCATTTTAGTAAAATAAAATTGAAGTGTTTGTGTTTTGGAATATTATTGTTATATCGGTTTTAGATTATATAGATAAAATTATACTTTTTTATTTTAAATGTGTTGTAGTGTTCTGAGCTGTTTAAAGTATCTTTACTTGAGTAATTTTCAAATTAACTTATAATGATCAGTTGTATACTTAAAATTATTTTTAAATTAAAATTAGAGTTATAAATTATTTTGTTTAAGTTTAACTCTTGTTTAAATTGTGTGGTATTTATTATTTTAATCTATAAAGTGAATCCTACACAATCAATAATATTGCAATATTGCGTGCTGTTATTATTTATTAACATTTTAGAATAGATTTTACAAGGCTTGTATAATATAATTTAGAAATCAAACTGTGTAAGAAATTTATCACACTATTTAATTGACTTAATATTATTGATCGTGTAGGGTCCTCTTAAATTATGTATTAGAAGTGTATTTTTTTTCATATTTGTTTGATATTCAATTAAAATTAAAAATAGAACTTATTTGTTAAAAAAAATTAAGGATTTTTAGAAATTAAACTAGTGATTGTCGATTGAGTGATAAATATGTGTCTACTATTATATTAAGTTAATTTATATTAGCAATTAATGTCCTGTACCTGCTTAAAAATAAAAACTGATTCCTTGTATTGGTTTTAGTTTTATTTTTTTTTATGTTTGAGTTGGTCAAAAGTTCTTTTGAAAGTTCATGATGATATTTTAATTTCAAGTCTCTAGTCAATGCAAAACTTAAATTAATTTTTATAATTAAAATATTTGATTTTAGTTCTCAGAGAGAAACATCAATAAAGCAAGTGGATGTCTTGTGCCCTACAATGTTAACCAGTAGGCAGATGAATTTAACTGTAGATTATTACTGATATGATACTAGTATTTCTAGTTTTGTGGCATATTATTACCAAGTTTAATAACTATATAGGTACTTACTGAAATGCATTATTTATCAAACAATGTGGTTTAATAATAAATAATAATCTGAAAGGTTTGAATAACAAGCAAGTTATTGATGGTTCTAATGAACCATATTGTGATTTCATTTTTTATGAATAGATCAATATATCAGGGAAGCGAGTTCGATAAAGCGACATAAGAGCACAGATACCTCCTACCACCTACAGACTTCAGTACATCTACTCGGTAACATGTGTAAATGTAAGTGGTACACATATGTTGTGGAGAAAATCGTGGAGTAAAACTTGATGACAAAATATAAACCATCGCTAAAAAAATGATATGTTATCATAACGAAATTGGACTTAAAATTAAGTCAAAAATGGGTGTTATTTGATGTTTGACGTCGAAACTTCTAGAATATCATCATGATGTCATCCGCCTATAACTCTTGCACAGACACGGTAATCGGAATTAACCATAATAATATATCGCATCGAACGTATTTATTTTATTCACGTCATTAATACGAAACACCCTACAAGAATATGGTTATGTTTGTGTTTTCGTTTCGTTTTATTTTTTGGTGCTGAATGCGGCGGCGTATACGAGGCCACCGTTGTGTGGCACTGGTTGCCGGGCGAAGAACTGGCTGGGCTCGACTTCATCTGGTGGACTGAGCCTGTGAACGATCTCCTCGGGGGGACGCTGGTTGCAGTCACCAGTGGAGTATTTTCCCTTGAAGATGAAATTGTAAACGGACCTGGGCACGATAGTGCTGAGCGGGCGCAATCCCGCTGGTGGATCCTTAGTGAACGGTGGCACCAGTTTGCCATTATTCAGCGAAACGGTTAAAAATTTCAGGTACAGGTCACGTTCCTCGCGCATATCGTTGCTGTCTTTCATTGTATCTATCCTACACAAAGCAGACATCACTCGGTCTCGTCTCAGTACGAATTTATTACATTAAATAAATATTTAGATACCTATCTAAATGGGTAGGTATAGCTAAAGTACTAAGTGGCTCACACAGTGCTGTTAAGAGATCAATTGCCCAAAACTTTTTCGTTCAAGATAATGTATTATTATTTTGAATTTTAAAATATAATTAAACATAGACAGAAATTCAGCCTTTATTACACATAAGTGCCTACATTTTTGATCGTACAAAACAAAATCCCCAGAAAAATTACCTGTCGATCCACGTGTACACTTTGTCGCGTTCTTTGACCGACATGAGTTGCGCCAGCACGATTGCGTATTGCCGATCGCATGCGTATGATTCGTCTGAAAAAGCGGTCAGTGGTTCGATCGACAACTGTTTCTTTTCTGCCAAATCGACGGTTGGAGTTTGTTTGGCTACTCCATCGTCGGCAACAGCTTCTACGACGGCGTCTGCTGCAGGTTCATCTACTGCGTTTGAAGACATTTTATCCGAAAACGTTTAATAATTACAGCAATATTAAGTACGATAATATCACGGCACGACAGTTAGGTATGTGGAAATTCGAACGAGGCCGTCTCGGTCGCAAGATGGAAACTGTCGGACGACTGAAAACCCGGTTTGTACGAATTGTTTGGTTGGAACGAATGTTATACGGTACGTCCAGGTGTCATGGATACGCGTCCTAAATCTTTTCTCGTTTGTTGAGAAAATTTTATTAAATCGTTAATTGTTTATAGGTAGGTATCTATAGTATTGATATTATACAGGGTTATTATTTAAAATTTTAAACTGTGAACCAGAAGCGTATTTGATCTATGCTCATGGTAGTCCACAGAGTATTTTATATTTCTATATGTTACATAGGTACAAAATCCGAAATTGTACATTTTGCAAGATATAAATATATATGATTGATGTACACAAATCTCTATACACATTGTGAAATGTACAATTTCGGACTTTGTATGAACATAATATTATGTATTTCACCGATGTATTGAATATAAAATGTGTTCTTTTTCTTTGACTAAAGTAAAACTGTTTATTAACATGCATTTTTATTGTTTACAAAATAGCTTTTTAATTTGAGAATAGAGAAAATTAGTGAAGAGGTATATAATACGAATATTTTATTGGTGTTTACAGTGTTATTATAATGATAAAAAATTCACAAGACATTTGTGTTACTTTTATTTTTTATATTTTTATATTTCCTGTTGAATTTTTCCAATCCCGGTCAGCACTAAACAAAAGGCCGTAAGGATGCAGTGTGTCGCCCTATTTTTATACTCCTGGCATTTTTATAATTTTAACATGGTAACCCTGAATTCATTTGGCAAAAATCGATAGGAAGATGGACAAATTAAAACTTGTATTGAGTAGAAGCTACTAGTGAGTACTTAATAAAAACTTAAAGCTATCATAAAATATATTCATTCAATATTCAAAAGAAGAAAATGGAGAAACCCGAATCATTAACCACCAGCAATAAAAGGAGTAAGTATAATATTATATATATAGTAAGTGTCGATACGTAAAATATACGTACATAATATGATTAGTGATAACGTATATACATTTTACGTATTAACTACTTGTATGATTAATAGGAACTATAATGAAAATTTCTATGCTAAAACATATTTTATCAAAGTAAATTATGTATAATATATTATATTAGTTTAAGAATTAATTATCATCCACATGAGATGACCGTAAATTATCAATTTAAATAATTTTAACACTTCAAAATATATATATATATATTTGTAAACACGAAAAGAACGATGTATTTGATTTATATACCATAATATAATATGATTAAGAATTTTTAAAAGAATTAAAAATTTAGAATTTTAAATAACACCTACTTAATTTAAGAATAAATGCACTTTCAAAACTTAATAATAATATTATACTCATTAATTATTGTGTATTTGTATATTTGTAATAATAGGTATGCACATTTAGATCATAATATTTGCACGTATTTTTTATGTAGTTGTATAAATATATAAATATTACGATATATGTGGGCGTATAATAAATACCTAAGACAAATGATATTTATTGATTCATTGCCTCCAGGAGTCTGTAATATTAAATCAACCGTATTCAAGAATACTCTTTAAGTGTACAGGGAGTAAAATCAATATACGAGTATCTACATTCATATAGTCTACTTAGATTCTAAAATATAATTTATTTTTTAAATACCTTAATTTTTATACTATTATCAATAAAAGTGCTTTTATTTATAAACATTATAAAATATGATTAAATAAAAAAAAAACCAATAGCGGTATTTGACACAATTAACCAACAGTTATGTTTGTATGTGTTGGCGATGTGTTAGTCAAGTCTATCATGCCATTAGGGTTGAAAAAATCAATAGACACACCCTCCGTATTGATTTAATGAGGGGGTGAAGACAGGCAGGTGTGGAGATTCAACAGTTTCCACCCTCTTAACACACACCCTTTTATACTATAATGTATATGTACATCATGACCTACATGCAGTGTTTACTCCTATCAATTTTTTTTTTTAAGGTTTTAAAAAAATATTACCTACCTCTGTATTTGAGAGCTAAATTGATTATAAATATTTATTTATAACTTATCTTTTATACTTATAAAAGGCATTATTAATTGTATATAAAAGCTAAGTATCTACAGCCAAGTTTATCACGTTCATAGTTTTGAAATTTGGCGTATAGGTAATCCTTCGGATGAACACTTCAAACCCAAACTTTTAAATTTTGCATTTTATAGAGGGGTCCACATAGTTTTGTTGGTTCGTGAATAATGAATAAATTTGTTTTGTTTAAATTTACTAATACATAAAATAAAACAGTTATTATTGGATATCATATGATATCTGTATTTTATACTTCGTCAAAACTATTTGGATACTGAGTCAAAAATATGTGTACTTTATAATTAAAGGAGTTTAAGACAGAGTTACCTTACAGGTATATTTAACTTATCGCAGGTAACCCCACACAGGATCAGTTAGTTAAAAATATTTATGTCGAAATAATATATTGTTAGTATTTTAATTATTACAACTGTCAGATAGCCAATTAATAAATCGTTTACAACATATTTTGTATCATATATTTTAAAATTAAAATTTGATAATTTTTACTAATTATTCAAAACGTGATAATTCGGAGAATTAAGATATCTGATCTATGGTGGGTATACAGTATATTATTATTATATACTTAGGTACTCGGTAAGTTTAAGCTGAAGATACGGGTGCGTTATGACTAAGTAAAAAAACAATAAGATATTTTGTATATTAAATATTCAGAATATGTAATGATCATTAAACAAATAAAAATATCTCTTTTAACAATTATCAGTCAAAACGAATAATTAATTTGTAAAAGTTGATTTTTTCTAAAAATTCTTAATAAAATATTCAATTTGATATCAACATTATTAAACAATGAGTTTTTGACTTAATATTAACACTCAATAAATAACGCTATACTATTAAACAATTATTAGTTGCTATAATGTATTAACTAGATTAGATTATTATTATTATAATTTATAAGCTTATTGGTGTCAACATTAATAACATATTAAATTACATATCTACCTTAGGTGCCATTGTCCATGGAATATGTTAACAATATAATATATTATACTGGTACTTTATTATTTTATTTTTTTTTTCAGAAGTTGAAAATAAACCAAAAGAAAATGAAGTGCCACAAGGTGATGAACATATCGAGGAAGAATTCATAGACGCATCGAGCTGCATTGGGTTGGAAAGCAATCAATGGTACTCCCCTATCGTCAATATTTTGATGTCTACCTTGTTAATTGCGAGCTTCATTTTGATCGTGGCGATGATGATTTATTTGTTACGCATTGTATACCAAGTCTCACAGAAAAAAAATGTTTATGTATCAGCCTCTGAGCAAAATTAACTCAAAATGTAATAATGGATTAAAAATTTGATCACTACAATATGCATTTTGTATACTTTTAATACTACTAGTCAATATAGATTATTATACTCATTTACATAATTACTACATAATTCTCAACTCTTATTACCTCCGATTATTGTTTTATGGAATTATAATTCTTTTTATATACCTAACACGGACGATAAATATTCGTATAATGTATTAACTTTTTTAATTCTTGTACTCAATGCTTTATCTTTTATAATTATTGTCAAACAATTAATTTTTATAGGTAGTAGGTATTTTAATTTTTAACGGTTTTTTTTTTTCAAAACCTTATTTGTATTTATTTTAAAATTTGAATTAAATGAATCCGCATATTCCTTCTCTGATGAATTTAGTACTTTTTTTTTTATTGTCGTTATGAAGAAATTACTAAAACCATATAACTTAACCTACTGGTAGACATGTTATTATTAGCTAAAATGACATTGTTATTTTTTTCAACTTATTATATTAGATATACTTTTTAGTTATTACAAATTATTTAATATCTTTTATGCATACAAAAAAATGTTTGTTCACTATTTATTATATAGTCATAGTGATTTCATCAACAAAAATTAAGGTAGGTAATTACTAATATTACAGATTGTTCACTTGTATTTTAAATATTTAAAAATACTTCTATTTGTATTTTTATTTCTGAATACTAAATACTTTTAAGTTTTGAACGAACTGATAAATGTATTGATAACCTTTTCACTTTTGAGGAATTGAAAATACATCAATGTTCAACATTGGAGGATGTTTCTGGTATAAAATTTATCTAGTTATTACTTTAGGGAGTTAAATATTATAATAAGAAAAAAGGTATTTTTATACAAAACTACAGTAAGTATTCGATAAAAATCGATTTAGTGTTTTGTTGTCGTCTAAAAAGAAACAATTGTAAATACTTGAAATTATAGCTAAATGTTTAAAATATTTATGTAATGATTTTTTACGTAAGATTTTTTTAAAACATTTCAACTGAGCTATTTATAGAAATTTGAATTTTTTGGTTTTTTTTTTTAGTTTATTTTCAATTTTTTCAAGTACCTAACTATACAAAAAATAAAAAAAAACATTTCGCTCTACTGAGAATCTAAAACTAAAAAGAAATGTAAAATTGTAAATATCTATAAGAATAACTCAAAAATATTCAAAAATATCGAAAATTATACCATGTATAGAAAATTTTAACATAAAAGTATGGTAAAAATATCAAGTATCTTCCATTTTTTCGGTTGTTCATATTTTTAATAACAATTAAGTAATAAAAATTGTATAAGGGTAAATAATCATTTTCGGGTGAATATTCAATATCATAACAATTCAAACTTTAAACGTTAATGAAAAAAATTTGATTTTCATATAAAATTTATTTTTTAAAATAAAGATTGAAACTTCCAAAAAACTGTATGTTAAATTTTAAAACTTAAGGTATGAACATTTAAAACTGTATGCATATTTATTTAAAATATAATAAAAGTTACTTGTAAAAGTTAATTAGTAACTTTAACTTAAAAAAGTCTCTTAATTTAGTTAAAAATGAATTCCCTTTAAAAAAATAAAATTTAAAATCTTTTTTATTTTTTAAATAAATCATTTAAAAATTAATTTAAAGCTTAAAAATATGAATAACATAACAATTTAATAAAAGGTTCAACTATTAAAAAATATGTATCCATTAAAATTAATACCAGCAGGTACTTTTTTACTTTAATAATTTTATTAATGACCCAACAAAATAATCATATCATAATTATACTAATATGTTTTTTATTTAAGAGTCTATAACTTTTTCTGAAGTGATTGTTATACTTTTTAATATATTTTAAATTTATAATAATTCAATTTATTATTAGAATTTGGTTTACACACATTTAATCAATAAATAGTAAGAATAAAATATTTAATTACCTATATTATTATTTTATTTTACCATAGTAATTAATGTGCGTGATCTATTTTATCATATCTACTTCTACCTACATCAATATTTTGGAATTATTTAGAACCAAGATTTTTGAATTTTGAATTTCATACATTTCCTGAAAAATACAAAAACTTTAAATTAAAAAAAAAACATACTGATAAGTAATTAGTTTCTTTCTAAACTTGAGTTTCATTATTTGGCTATAATAAATATTATAAAAAAAGCGGGTAAGTGAGTACCGCTCTGCTGTACATAAGGTACCGTGTGGATTACTGTTATATATTATAGGAGTGTTAAATATGAATCCAATAATAGGTATCATATTGTGTATGAAAAACGATTCTGAACGAAGATGATTTGTCAGCCTAGTACCTATATAATATCCAGTGGTTGGTGAAAAAGGTGGTTTATGTTTTAATGGCCTGAATACACCAAAATTTAAGTTCTTTTATAATTATTGTGAGCTAAACTTATGGGAAATCTTGTTTTACATTTTCAACTCTTAGCTACTTATACTAAAATGTTTATGAATCATACCTATAAAATAATTTGCATATATTCATGATTTTGACGAATTTTTGTCAATATTTGAACTTTAAATGCTAATAAAAAAATATATTTAATCACTATAAGAATAACTTATGAGGAACTTTGTATTAAATTTACAAGTATTTTGACTGGGCCAAAAAAATTTTATTGACCCTTCAAAAAAAATTCTCAGAAAAATCGAAAATTTCAGTTGTCTTTTATTGTTGTAATTGTATTAAAATAAGTGAAATATTTTGAAAATTAAATCATGTAAAGAAAATTCCAGTCTAAATAACTGGTAAAATTTTAAATTATCTACAACTTATACTTTTTGAATAATAATAAATATTTAAAATTGTTTGAAGATAAATCGTTATCGTCACGCGATTTCATAAGCATATAAAATTCAAACGCTTATAAAATTTTTTCTATTATGATATTTCGAGTTTTTACTATAGCTATTTGAAGGAAAATGTATGGAAAACTTAGTGTTGAACTTTTCAACCTTAGATATAAACACAACAAATTTTATGATTTTCAACTATAAAATTACTTGCAAATTTTCGTGATTTTGACATATTTCGTAAATATTTGAACATTAAACGCTTTGTAAAAAAATTGTGACTAAAAATTTTTGATTTTTTTTAACTACAATAAGAACCACTCATGAGGAACATATATTAAATTTTCAAGTTTTTTTGGACTCCAAAAATTTGAAAATGTAACTGTATATAGATAACACTAATATAAACATTTGCTGAAAATAAAAATAAAAAAATACATTTAAATGATTTTACTTTTTAATAACTTTATATGCTATCAAATAATTTTAAGGTCTAACATTTTAAAATTAAAATAGACATGTTATCATATTAACTACTAATCAGTTACGATGGACTAAACAATACTGCATTAAAAATTAGCTAAACCTTTTTTAAACAATTTAGGTAACCTTTTTATTTGAACACATAAAAATGGTCAGAGTTATATTTTTATTTAATATTAAAATAAATAAAGTAACTAAAACATTTAAGAAATGATTATAAGCGGATCTTGTTTTGAAATTTGGTTTTAAAAATCTATTGTAAGTACTAATAAGAAAAAACAGCTGAGCTTATAAAATTTGGTGAACATTTTAAGTATTTATAGTGATTAATTTTTGAGTTATAACCATATAAAAAAATCGATTAGGTCGAAAACTGGTTTTGCGTAAAAATTCCCGTTTTTCGTCACTTTGTTTTTTGTTTTTCTCGATTTTTTTGAAAACTGTTGAAAAATGTTTACTTTTGAACTCTATAATGCACCAAGGATATTCACTTTGCTATCGGAAACCACCCCTGAAGTTTAAAATCTAAGCATTATTTCGAATAATTATGGTGTACACAGACAGAAAAAAAACAACAACAAAAAAAAAAAAACACACACACACACATCATTGTAAAATCAATACATTCATCACTCCGTTCAGAATCTAAAAAAATGATTTACTCAATGTCGAAATTATTAAGTTATGTTTTTTAACTTAACTTATGAGTTTTAATAGTTATGAAATGGTTTTTACTTATTATAGTTGTTACGCCAAACATTAAATATTGTTATAGCAATGCTATAGAAATGCAGTCGTTGTACAATCGTAGACTCATTTGTTTTTTGAAATATGATGAGAATTTTTTCAAATATTTTTATCTAGAAATTTTAATAAAAATATTTGAAATAATATTGTTCAAATTTTAGCAATGAATTCGTACAAATTCATGCTATATGCGTGCTAGAAGTATATGGACATTTTTAAAATTACAAAAATCGTTAATTTCTACTACGAGCAAAGTCAACATCAATGGTTAGTAAGAAAAAAACCTTTTTTTAACTATTAAAATTTCATAAGTTAAATCAAAACTCATAACCTAGGTAATAATATTGACTTTGAATAAATTATATTTTTAAATTTAAAACTCGTATATTTTCTAGAAAAGTATGAAATTCCAAATTCAGAAAACTTAGTTCCAAATAGTTCCAAAATATTGGTGTAGGTTTATTGAGGTTGACAGTATAAAGTTGATAGGGGGGGGGGGGCCTAAGTTCATGCACATTATTATTGATACTTGACATTAGTGTATCAATATTACAATTAAAATAAAATAACCATCAATTAAGCTTTTTTATATTTATAGTTTATACTTTAGTTATCATCAAAACACTTATATCATATAGCCTATGATTATTATTACTTACCCAACATTCTATAGCGGCGGGCGGCCAAATTTTATTTGGTCACGATCTACTAAAATATACTTCATATTTGAGGATCGACTTCCTTAGAAAATTTCTTTTATTATTAAAAAACATATTTGCATAAAATACCTATATAATATACATTTAACATAAATTCTAATATGATCGACTTAGAAATTGTCCGCGATCGAGACCGTTTGGCCAACCATAGTGTTAATAATATATACCTAGTAGTTATAGGGGCAAATGTAAGCTTTGCAAGCATTTTTTTTTTTTTAATTAAAATTTAACAACTTAAGCCATTCGCTGTTTTATGTTTGTTTCTGTAGGGTATAGTATTGTAGGTTTTTGCAATATGTGATTTGAGCATGTAGAACATGACTTCGTCACCGAGTACCAGAATGTGATCATCCATCCGAGAACTAGCAATGCTGGACGGTGTTTGATCGCCTCACTATTTAGCTAGCAACTGCAGCCAAAGTATAAATGTCTACGTTTTATTTGCGTACAGCCTATTTTTTTACTAATTTTAATGACAATTTGTCTCACTTGGGTACAACATAATTACACAGAATAACATCAAGTGTCATTTGTGTCATTTCCCTTCACACAGGTTTAGGACTGACAAAACATTTTGTAGTACCTACTCAGCTGGTGTGTTAAAAAATGAAGTTGCACTAATAAATACGCTGAGTGTAGTACATCTCGAGTCGATATTGTATTAACGTTATAACTAAATAGTATAATATAGTCTAATTTAATGCATACGCGTTATAATTAATCTAATTTTACGATTATAGACTACAGTTTTGTGAGGCATTTGATTAAGTCATGATTTTCTAAAAAGTTTTGAACAATACGTTCGATTCTCTCGTCCAATTTTAGATGTTTTTTTATTTCGTTTTTTCCCTTCTAAATATAATTTAGTGCGTAAAAGTAGATGGTTATTTTTTGCTGCGGCCGTCTTAGCCGTCTTCAGTTTTTAAGTTAAAATTCAAAAATTTTTCGTTATAAACATCGTGAGCAACTAAGTTGATTATACTGCAGTATGCACTGATGTTAAATAGCTTAATAATTTACGTTGTTATATACAGCTTATAATATTTATGCAGCAAAAGTTAACAGGGAATTTCTAGTGTTTAACAATTTATTTATTTTACATCTTGCATGCACATAACACGATTATATTTCATTCGTAATTTGACCTTCAATAATTGTGTAAGCATAAGTGAAGTGAAAATCGTCATGTACGTAAGTGAAACGTATGCATATTTTATAATGCACCAATACCAGGTTAAGATCATGCCCCTGATTATCTGTCTTATTAATATGGAACGGAAACAATGAACTGTTTATTTAACTATCAGTTCGATAAATTGTATCAATAAAATGTGATAAACTTGATATAATTTAATCTAAAAGTGATGATTGACGTAGGTACCTATACTGTATCATGGATAATTTGTTGTTTGATTATAAATTATAATTAAATATTGAGACAAATCATTTTACGAGGACCCCACTCCCGCATGTGTTGTCTCCACCTTACGTCTCTACGTAACCGGTGGTGTATCTATATACGCCACTGGTAGATATTAATTAATTTTAAACAAATAAATAAAATACATTAATACATTAATTTCGGAGGAGGTTAAAAAAATTTATGATAATATAATATATAATTTTATAATAATTAAAATCAATGCCATACATTTCGGAAGGGGTTTGAACCCCTTCTCCCCTATCTATGACACTGTACTTAACATGGAATATTAATACTCAGAAAATCCCATTGGTTTATATTGGTTTTTATAATTATTCTGTTTTTAAGTTTAGTTATGATCTTTTTTAATTTACGCTATATTACACACGCATAGCTTGCTAAAAAATTGAACTATCATAAACAAAACAGTATACGAACACAGATAAATAATGTTCTCACCATCAAGTTTCATAATAGGTCGATACATTCTAATTTTAAAATTAAAAAAAATTAACGTACTTTGCTGAGTGTAAATTTACTATACTATGTACTTGTAAAACGTAGACAACATAATATGTGGGTGTGGCGTCCTCTTAATAGGAATTTTACAATGAAAAAAAAAATAATAGTAAGTTTTGGAGTATTATGAGAAGTTTCTCCTCTTAATTAAATAAAACTAAAAAAAATAAAAGTATGTTTTGATTTTATAATGATGTGTGTGTGTGTGTGTGTTTTTTTGTTTTTGTTTCTGTGTACAGCATAACTTGTCGAAATAATGCTTCAATTTTAAACTTCAGGGCTGGTTTGCTGGTTTCCGATATGGCAAAATGAACCAGTTTTTGACCAAATTGATTATTTTATATGGCTGTAATTCAAAAAATAATCACTGTAAATACTTGAAATTTTTACTATATGTTTATATTAGTGTTATCTAACCATGGTTAAATTTTCAAAATATTTTGACTTTTTTTTGTTTATAGACAACGATTTTTCCGGATATTGTTTTTTGAAGTGTCGATAAAAAAATGTTGGGTGCCTAGAAAAACTTGAAACTTTAATACCAGGTTTCTCATAAGAAGTTCTTATTGTTGTTAGAAATAATAAAAAATCGTTACTCTCAATTTTTTTTATTAGTTCAAATTTTTACGAAATATGTCTAAATCACGAAAATTTACAAGTAATCTTGTAGTTAAAAATCATAAAATTGTTTGTGTTTATATCCATTACATTACCTAAGTTTTCCATACGTTTTCTTTCAAGTATTCTCTCGAAGCATCATTATAGGAAAAAATGTTATGAGCATTTGAATTTAAAATTTTTACAAAGTTGTGTAACGATAATGATTTATCCTCCAACAATTTAAAATATTTGTTGTTATTAAAAAAGTCGTAGGTAATTGAAAATTTTCACCAGTTATTTAGATTGACATAATTTATAATATTTACATGATTTAATATTAAAAATATTTCGCTTATTTTTATGCTATTTATAGGCATTTGAAATATGATTTTATTGATGTACGTAATAATAATTTGAAGTACTTAAAACAATATTATGAACTGCACTGTTGAATTCGTGTCGTTTGTGAAACACATTGGTGTGACCTGCTAGTGAGTAGTTCCTATTTCGTTTAAAATATTATTCATGTACATATTTTACAAATTATAAACTTCATCTATTATATAGATTCGTCAAAATCAATTAAGTGTGTATAGTATATATTTTGTAAAATATATTTTTTGAATCAAAAATGATTCATGCGCTTTTTAATCTCTTCACACCATGAACTAAGAAGATATCTCTTGCTTCACACCGAATACGAACGTTTTTATTTGATTAGAGATAAAACGCATGGTATGAATGGTCCGATATCATGTATATCTGTAAAATCCTAGTGAAAATACATGAAACCCCTGGAATTTGAGACCTCCGTACTAGGATCGCATGTACCCCCATTCAGTTTTGACGTTGTTGGCACTCAGCAGTAGTTCAGTACTCTCGTAGTCACTACTAAAATTACCATCATCGCATATGTTCCTGTTACATATTATGTTTTAATCCTTCGCGTCTTAAACGGTTTAAACGCGTACTCGTTTGTAAAAAGTCACCAGAATGTTTCTAAAACGTACGACATTTCGCGACTGACTGATTCATATTATGCTCATTAGTAAGTATTATATTATATAAATATTATGAACCTATAAATGTATTGATATAATTTATAAGTCTAGTTATTATTATTGGGTGTCATTTTATTTTTATTTAGTATAAAATAGGTATATTATTACCGATTTAAAATATATTAAACAATAATTTAATGTGTACATTTTTTTTTACTTATTTTTAAATTTTACTTTTTGCAAATTTATTACACAATTTTACGGCTTTTACTGCATATTAAGTGGATTATTGTGCTATTTAATACGGATCTAGGATAAAAAAGCCATTGATAAAAAAGCTATGGGATAAAAAATCCACGGGATAAAAAAGCCACCGATAAAAAAGACACGGATAAAAAAGACATGAATTTATTTTTGAGCTAAAACTGAATGGTTATGTTAGCTAAAAATAAACGAAATATTTTGAAAATTTAACTACCTATGTAAAGAATTATATAACCCTTTTTTGATGTAGGTATCTATGAATTATAACCATAAAAAATAAGTCAAATATTTTAAACTATAGGTATAAATACTATAAAATATATACATTTGAAATATAAGAGATTAAACTGTTTAAGGTATATATAGCAATAAAAGTCATTGCCATTTGACTTTATCTTAAAACTGGTGTTGGTATCTTAGTATAGTCTAAGTAAAAAAAAAAAAAAAACTTATGAAAAAATGCAAGAAAAATTGCATAAAATATGTAGTGATGGCTTAACACAACGAACAATAGACGAATATTTAACGGCTATTGCTTACACAACACGATTATTTTAATTATTTATTTATATTATATTTTTAAATTGTAAATTTTAACTTTTATAAATTATATTAATTATTGTATTCTATTTTAACATAAATGACAAACATTTGACAGCTATTGCTTGCACAATACAATTATTTTAATTATTTATTTATTTATATTATATTTTTAAATTGTAAATTTTAACTTTTATAAATTATATTAATTATTGTATTCTATTTTAACATAAAGGACAAACATTTGACAGCTATTGCTGGCACAATACAATTATTTTAATTATTTATTTTATATATTATATTTTTAAATTATAAATTTTAACTTTTAGATTCTGAATGAAGTAATGAATTTACAATGATGTTTTTTGTGTACAATTTTTTTTATTATATTATTATATTATTATTTATTATAAAATGTACAAGTAATTTTGTAGTTGAAAATTCATATGATAGGTACTTGATTTAAAATTCGTCTTTTTTATCCGTGTCTTTTTTATCGGTGGCTTTTTTATCCCGTGGATTTTTTATCCCATAGCTTTTTTATCAATGGCTTTTTTATCCGTGGCTTTTTAGTCCGTGGCTTTTTTGTCGGTGGCTTTTTTATCCGGTTACCATTTAATACGGTGCATGTAAATCATTGTTTTTTTTTTTTTATAACAATAAAAAAAATGAAAAAATATTATTCACAAATCTTTGTATTAGTGTTTAAGGTTTAAATTTTAAATATTCGTTTTTGTTTAGTTTTTTTATTTTTATAAATATCGACAAATTTTTTTTGGCTGAGACAAAATATTTGACAATTTAATGCAATGTTCCTCATAAGTGAGTCTTATAATACTTCAAAAATTATAAAAATACATAGGCACAATTTTTTTATAAACATTTAAAATTCAAATATTGATAAAAATTCGTCAAAATAATAAATACTAGCAAATTATTTTGTAGATATAATTCATACAATTTTTTGTAAAAGTAGTGAAGAATTAAAAATGTAATACAAGATTCTCCATAAGTTTGGCTTACAATAATCATAAAAGAACTTAAATTTATATAATATAATATATATTTTTTTTATTATTAGAAAAATAATTTATTAATAATGGTTAGGTTTATAAACGTGTATTGGATATTGATGATATCTTTTTGTTTTCTCAATAATTATTTACTCTTTTATTGTTTTAATACCCATTGTTCATATATACATACATTACATAATATGATTATGTAATTATATTATTGTTATAAATTATTATATATTACTATACACTATACAGTATACCTATATTGTATGCCTAACTTATTAATTATTTACTTGTATCACATATTTTGTACTCGTTTTTATAACACACTTGCGTCACTGTTATAGAAAAATCTAGGAACAGTGCTTAACTATTCAATATTATAACTTAGTATATGTGCCTATTTAGAACACATATCATAAGTATAATATACGATTATAATTTATAAATAATATTTGATATTTATAATTGATATTTTTTTTTAATTAGAAAAAGAATTTCAAAACAAAATATATTTTAAATCCACAAGGTTTATATTATTAGAAAAAATAATTTAATATGACAATTAAAATTAACTTATTCATAATTTAATAATGTGAAATAAACTTAAAATCATTAATTTAAAAGTTTCTTTAAAGAAAAAAGTAACTAATTAAGTAACCTTGTTGAAAGTAATTTAAGTTTTTAATTTGTTGATGCCCAGCTTTGAATTAATGAGTATTGAATCTAATCAGTAATCATTAAATGTATTTGTATATGATAGCTATTTAGCAGCACAATGATCGTCATTTAATTTCTAAAAACATTAAATTAGTAAATATACTAATATACATAATATATATATATATATATATATTGGCTTTATTGATGGATGTATCCAAAATATTAACTATTTTGAATTTTATTTTTTTTTTTTCTTATAATGTTTGTTGCAAGAAATGTGTGTAGGTAATCGTGCTTATAACTATTGTTAATTCTATGTATTAATATGTGTATAACGTATTATATAGGTACCTATATATAATGTGTTAATAAATCAAGCACGACAGCACATAACCCAATTATTTAATAAAAATCATTAACCACTTTTTTCTATTTTATATAGTTCTTAATTAAGCATCGATTATATTGTTGATTACATGAGTAAAATTAAAATTTAATTTAATATTATTTGGTATAATTGTATTAAACAATTAAGCATATTAAATTATAACACAATCATAATAAATATTAAATACTAAAAAATATTAAATTATGTTACCTATTGTACAACTTAGAAGTAGGTAGGTATGTAAAAATGTACCATACTAATTGCTTAATTAAAGGTATAACAATATATTTTATCATACTAATAATCAATTAAAATTATATACATTATATCTTCCACCTTTTCCTCCTTACATTTTCTAGTATTATATATTTTAATGTATCTCTTAATATTTCATTAATCGTATGAATAATAATAATTAATATTGTTGTTATTCAATTCTAGTTTAAACGTACTATTTAATTTTATAATTGGTCTACGGGCAGTGGGCACGTGTTTCAACTTTTTTAATCTTGATATGCCAACATCCAGCCAGTACATAAACGTTATCACGATTAAATTGTACTTATAGTGTATACCTATGACGTTACGTTGAAATTTAATGTTATATTATGTTATTTAGGTCAGAGTTTATTTAAGATGCAACATTAACACTGTGAAATCAAATAATTAATTTAATTAGTATTGCTTAATACGTTTATATAGATAATTCTTTTGAGAAATTCGAATCAAATTAATTCACTTGCGTCATTTGAGGGCGGGTGGAGCAAAATGGGCATTTGCTATTTGCCCCCGTCTGATTTTAAAAGTAACTCGATTGGCTGGTGCAGGGCCGTCCAAAACGAAATAATAAGGGGGCAATAGTGTACATGTAACAACTCAAAAATATTTTTCGAGCTTCGCTCCACAACTACCTGTTACCTACAGGCTATATGCATAGGTAGTAGTCAGTAGACATATTATACACAATAGTCAAAATTACAAAATATTAAATATTTTTTTATGTTCTACATTTTACTATCTTTTATGTATTAATATACTTTGATCATATCTTCACAAGTATATTAGAATAAAATATTTTCAATAACAAAATACAACACTATAATTGTATATTTACTATAGGTACTATTATAGTTTGATAATTTAATATAATACAATATTCAAATAATATTTTTAAACTAACAAAAAAATCTTATAATTTCATATTATATTGATAATAAATTTAACACTAAATTTGTAACAATATCTTTTTACACTCCCAATACAGCTAAAAATTTTAATCTATCATAAGCAATAATTTTTTACCTAAATGTGTTTCATAATAAATTTCAGTTAACTAAAGAATTTTTCTTTATAAGCGACTGTTATAAGAGAAGTCAAAGTCATACGACAAATTCAATTAGAACATGGTAAAATATGCTTTACTTCTTCTACTTATTCCATTAAAAAAATAAATGATGTTTTCAACATTCTTTTTTTAACATACTAATTAATATTTCTAGTTCTGTTTAAACTAATTAATCATAATGTAGAAGATTTGCACCTACACTGCTTGGCGGGAATAATGAAATAGATTTTTTTTGCATTACCCAATGAAATATTACTTTTATATTACTTTTTATTAGATGGTTGAAAAAATAATATGAGTGATGGTTGAATAAAAGAAATACATGATTATTAAGTATAGAAATTGCAGTCGTCGTCAGCGTTCAACAGTTACTTATCAGTTATCATTACGGTACCTAAGTATTATTAAAAATAATTCTATGGTTATACGAATATATAGGTAAATTTGTAAATTGTTATAATATTATATTATAATACATTTAACATTGATATGTAGGAACTTAAATATTGTTATAGTATTTGTGATGGACAGTGTTGGCAATCGGAAAATTAACTTATCTTTATACTTTCATGTTATTATAAATTATATTATATTATCATGACATACTTAGTAATATCTACAAAATTATTTATAAACTGTATAAAAAAAATGTATTATTTGCTAAGTGCTAACTCAAATATTTAATGTGTCAATGCACCGACTGACTTATACGTATTGTTACGCTTGGAGGGGGGCACCTCTAGACTCACTCCCCTTTCGGGACGGTCGTAAGATGGTGTCGGATTGTTGCCGTTTATCAATTATTAAATTTTATTAGCTCAAATACATGCCTATTTTTAAAAAAAATTCAGAAAATATATTTTACTGTGTACTAAGAATTACTGTCACAATGATATATTTTTAATTAATAATTGATAGTTGAAATATATTTATAATATTTATATTTACTTGCTGTTACGTACGTATGTATGTTTGGTTGTGTGCGTGTGTGTGTGTTATGCTCAACAACAATAATAATTAAAAATTACATATTATCATAATTCTGTATAGTTTTATTTTTAAAATCTAAAATTAATACATATTTTAAAAACAACAACCGATTGGCACTATTATTGATTATTGATCTTCGACTTCAGTTACTTTGCGATAGTCGTGTAAGGTGAACTATTGAACTATTCTATACTTTGTTAATTTAGTTGAGTTCCTATATAAAAAATTAATTTTTGGTAACTTGTGTTCACATTAATATTTTAATATAAAAATAATAGTTGCTGTGGCTAAAAAAATAAGATAACTGTAAATCGCACAAGAATCTAAAACAATTTCTAATGTGTCCATTAAACATACGAAACTTGAACCAGTAAGTAAGCAATAAAAAATAAAAAATATATTTTAATATAAAATAATATTAACTTTTAAATATATCGTATATCTATCTATTAGATTGATGTAAAATTAATACAACAATCAGAATTTAAAAATACAAAAATTATAAAATAAGTGAGGTGGGAATGGTGATTTAATAAAGTGTAAGTAGATATTTGTTTGTGGGCGATTTTTTTTTTTTACTTATTCGGGCAGGGCAAAACCTTTGCCCCCTCTATAAAAAACTGAAATGACGCCACTGGTTTTATTACTTATCTAATTTGCGTATAATATTTATTAACTATAATGAATTAGTAACCGAATCAATATAAATCTTATAGTTGAATACTTTACACCGGTCTCGCTTAATATATATTTTTATAGAGTTATACTATTTTTATTAAAAAGTGTACTACTTAAGTAATTACCTGTTTCATCTTGATTCTAATTAGTTATTAATTCGAAAGTAAAATTGACATAGATCAAAACAAGTGACGAGTACAACAGTACCTATACTTTTAATAGATATATTTGAATTAATATTTATTTTAAAAATGTTGAACTTGTCCAGACGTTCAATCGGTAAGGTTTTAAAATTAAGTTAGGATTGGATACTTCACCATATTTTCATAACCAATATTAATATATTAAAGTTGTCAATTGTAATATTTAATAACGGCCTACCCTTATAGTATTTCATTGGAAAAATCAATATATTTAAGTGCTTTTTTTTTTTTACAATTGTAACTTATAAGAATGAAAAATCTGATCGAATGGCATGAGATTCGATTTTTTTTCAAGAATTCAAAATAATTTAATGAATTTTTTTAAATTTTCAAGAAAGCCATTTTGTTTATTATATCTTTAAAAATAGCTAAAATAAAAAAAAATATGTTTTTGAATTTCTTAGAAGAAAATTAAGAAAAAAAGTATTTACGATATTATTATAATTTGAGGACAACGCAATTTAACTGCTTCCAAAAATTGATACTGCATGTAATCTATTAATGACATTGAACGATGTTTTTTGCGGTCGGTATACTCAATAAATTCCATGGGTAGCTATAAGCTATAGCTTTCGTTATTTTGGAAATAACTTTTCACCTTGTCAATGTACACGTGTAGACTATAGCATTCAAGCACATTCTCCTATATCTGCACCTGCTTCACGAATTCACGATAATGAAAATAATTAAAAGTAGGTAACCAATTTCGCTGTTTAGTAAACGATAAGACATACCTATTATTATTTCTATTCAAACCAAAACTTTAATTAGGTTTTTTACCAGTATTGTCAGGCTGAAATACACAAATATTGTAATAACTAAAATTTGTCTTATAAAATAACACTTATTAAAAATGAAATTTTCTAATTTTAGATGAAAACTTCACTAATAATTAGATATTTATAGATTGTCAAAAAAAAAAAAAAAATTAGCGTTCCAATCGAGGTGGATTAAGTCATGCAAATCATATTTTGCTTGGTTATATAAGTTATAACCATTATTCATAAAAATTCTAAAACATATTTGCTTTAACTAAACATAACCTCTAACTTCGTTCGTCGAATTTTATTCGGTCTTAATACTTTTTTATTTAAACTTTTTTAAGAAAAATGATCAATACATGGTTATTATGATTATGGTTATATAATAATGGTTATATTTTAATTTTAAAAAATCTAATTGTATAAAAAAGTACTTAGAAACAAATCGAATTTCCATACTTCTTACTGTAAAAAATACATTTAAATATATTGATTTTCCACGGAGACACTTGGAGAGTTTACACTTTTAATTTATACATTTTAAATTTAACGATTATGTTCATTACTATATCCATTGTTTTTCATAATTTATTCTATGCATTCAGTAAATTTTCCAAATTGATTTATAAAACATAAACGTATATAGTATAACCTAATACTTTATGTAGGTACCTATTTATGTTGTTAGTGTTGTTACAGCTAAGTATTCAATTTTTCTGTGTTTAAATAAATATCAATTTTTTTTATGACAGTACCTATTTAATCAATATAATTTATTGTAACTTGTGAGTAAACATGATGTACCTAAATAAGTTAATAATTTAAATATAAATAATAATGTCAAATCAAGGGAAATTTTTAAGGTACCTACATGATGATTTGGCAAATTTCTTAAATTGTTATTTTTAATCCAGCTATAAAATCAGTAATGTTAACTAATAAAATACTTCAGCTATAGAAATGTTATAATTTATAATATTAGTTCAGTTGTCATTATTGTCGAATAATTATATAGTTATTATTATACAGCACCATTTGTGAATATCAAGGCATTAAACAGTAATCAAAAGATCATACTCATTACATGATATATATTATATGTTCCTACCTACTTGCACAATAGTATATAACATTGTTATGTTATAACTTATAATGGTGCAGGTGTTTTTATGCGTTTAAGTCGTGCTCCAATATTAATGCAAATAGAAAACGGGCGAACTCCTAAAGCAAAGTATCTTCACGATCTTACATATCATGGACAGGAATTGTCGTTTAATGAAGCGAAAAATATTATTATCCAGTACTTGGAGAGCAGCGGATCCGTGGACCTGGAAAAGGATGTTAATGGCATTGCGAAAATACGCTTAAATAATCCTCGTTGCATGAACGCCATAAATGGTAATAATAATATCATTTAATTATAATATTTATTCTTTACTTATCGAGTAAAAAAAATAACGTTAAAAACATTAAAAACGTCCATAATTATGTGTAAATAGGTACCTATTGAGAACGTTGTGATATGTACAGTGAACTTTAGATTTGAATTTTGAACGAAGAGTGTATAAATAAAACAATTCTTATTGATACTTTTGATTATAATCGAATCCGAAAAAAACTTATTAATACCTAAAAAATAAATTACCTATATTATAATAATGGTATAGGTACTTATTCATTGATTAGATAAGGATCTTTAATAGATATGCCGTATGCAGACGCGAAGCTAGAAATTTCTAAGGGGGGGGGGGGGTGTGATTCGAAATTAATTGACAAAATTGTACGCACAAAATTAATTAATTTACGTATAATTAAATTTTTCACATACGTCATATATCATATACCGATTTAAGATAAATTGTACTTATGATGCATCTTTATCTTGATAAAATATATTAAGTATACCACGGCTGAAGGGGGTGTTACTACACCTATAACATCCCCCGTGGCTACGCGCCTGGCCGTATGCATTAATGAAGTTTTTAAAGTTCAGTATCACGCATTGTAAGCTATAGCATAGAACGGAAAGGTTATTGTATAATTTATGTGGAAATGACTTTTGATGACAGATTACTAAAAAGCATAAGATAAAAATCTGAAGATATTAAACAATAAAATTAATAAAATTGTATCTAATTTTTATAATGCTGTGAAATTACAGCAGGTTGTATACTTGGTAACTTGTAAGCTGCATAGACAAAGATGTTATATATTAAAAACCAACAAAATAAAAAAATTTCACTAGAATAAAACAATTATTTTTGTATAAATTTAGTTCGATAAGACAACACCAAAAATACGCAGAGCAAAATAATACATATTAAATGTTAAATGTTATAACTATTAAGACCGGATTTTACATACTATAATACACATTCATATTTTTATTAACAATAACAAACAGTTTCATTCACATTTCATCGATCATATTTAAATAAATAAAACTTTTTATTTTACATATTTTTACATATTTTGAGTACAATTGTATATTTTCCATAAAAAAGGTACCTATTTAAAATAAAATTAATATTATTATTTTTTAATTTTTATTTAAATTATTAGTTTCATTTCATTATACAAAATTATTATACATAAATTCATTACATAATACAAACATTGAAAATATTATTAATAATAATACACCTAATTTTACTTTTTGTAGATCATTATTAGTTGTAGGTACCTAATTCATTACATACTGGGTTTCTTGGTGTGTATTTTTTATCTTATCTACTATGTTTAACATAATATTCAATACTTCAAAATACAGACTGATAAACCGCGACGACTGTAGTTCAAAGTGTACTTACTGCAGCATTTATAGTCAACGTATTATTAAAACGTTCTCACTTTATACGTACAATATTGTTTGTGTTTATTGTAGTGAAAGAAGTCGTAGTAAAAAAGAGTTTCAAATTGGTCAGCATATTAACTATTAAATCATTTTTACACGACAATATTCGAAAAATCTCATTTCTAAACAATCATTCGTTAATCCACAATCAGTGAATATCAAATGAAAATCAACTGGCCTTTTTCTAAAAACTTTGTTTACCTTTGATTACTTCAAACAGTTCAAATATAATACCACTGTATAAATTACAAAATATAAAGTTTAGGTATTTTTTTAGAAAAATGTACTTATTTATATATAATATATCTATATCTATATGAAAGTATCTTTAGGGAGAATTTTATAATCAAATATTACACAGATGTTTTTTTTTTAAATGCGGGAAACATAGGAAGTTCATTCACTCTTTTTGTATCGATAAAACTATTGACGTATGAGACTATGATGTGCCTTAATTATTAAAAAATATGAATTTATCTTAAAAATGTTGATTCCCTTTAAAATTCTATCTTTTAGCATCAACATTTCTTAAGAAAATTAATAATAATACAATAGTAAAATGTGTAAATGATTATCTCAGAGCATTACGACGAAAAAGTTTTATATTATAATGTTATTCGAAGTAGCCTCATATATGATTAAGGCTGCCAACAGTTTAAAACCATTCATTTCCCGTCTTATTCAGTCTAGTTTATAACCAAACAAATAAAAACAATAGAAAAACATTATAATTTAATTATCCGTTCATCGGTGTTATACGTATTATCACTTATTAATCGACTCGCTTAATCAACTACTAAAAAAGTAACAACTTATAATATATCTAAAACGTAGGTAACATATTATACTAATAGTTATCGATATTCAATATTGTTTATTTTGGTGCGCTGTTATATTACACATTATTTTAATATGATACAATTATTTTTGAGTTATAGTCATGTAAAATATTAAAATGCTCATTACTCAGAAAAGAATTAAAATATCAATAAAAGTCTATGAGATGCCCTAGATAATTGTATTATCTTCAGGTTTGATAATATTTAAATTGACTCCAATACTAAAACGTATAGCATAAAATTTATTTAACTGAAAGAAAATTTGCTATATTGTATGCATGAGTTAATACATATTATGCGAATGCGAGTGTGGCATCCTATTAAAACAATTTATTTTAGTACCTATTGGTAATGCGGTAAGTTGAATTGAATTTGCCGACAAATAACATTGAATAATATTGTATCATGTATTTATAAAATATATCAATACACTTGTTTATAATGTTTATATAGACAATAATAATTTTTAAATTTTAACAAAGTAACTAATATCATTATTCCTACTTTAAATTTATAATTTCATTCAAATTTGAACTTAAAATGTAAAAAAAAAAAAAAAATTGTGACTATATTATATTTCCTTTTATTCTTTAATTAGTATATGAAGAACGTATGACGAATCTCGCATTATTTACGATTTAGACCGAGTAAAAATATTTTTTGGATATTTATAGAAAAAAACTAAAAAAATTGAAAATTTCAAATGTCTTAAACACCTTAAAAAGTGTCAACATATTTAGAAAATTATGATATAAAAATGTGAAGTACTGAATTTAATTAGTTTGAATGTTGATTTTGAATTTATTTTTGCAAAATATTTAGAGTGCAAGTGCATATTTTCCTAAAAAATGTATTAAAAAAATTATTTTTTGTCATGCCTGCATCGTAAGTTTGGTTTTCGACCGCGGTTGAAGTGTTAGAAAGTGACTTTTTTCTGTCTAACGGGCTGAAAAGTGATGAACGCTAATAGTGCCGAGCGGAAAAGTGGAAATCCTCACAATTGCTGGTCGCGTATTCCTGCGTAGATCACTGCATTACCTTTTTTCTGAACGAGCGTGACAAAAAATAGTATCTATGGCTCACGCGGGAAGATAATAAATTTCAGTCTTGAGCGAATGTGGACCTCACTTGCGGCTCGTGCCGCACACGTCACAGAAATAGCTCACTTCCCGCTTTGCCACACAATATACTATACTATTATTATTATTTTTTATAAACATTTAAATTATTAAATTTATTCTATAACATAAAAATTAAAAATTGTAAATATTTGTTAATATAATAAAGTATTAAGTTTTCATAATTTCGTTGAAAATGTACTGGAGGTAATTTAATTTAATTACCTAGTTTGAACGTCGATACATTTTTACTGTCCCAAAGGCGATGATAAATAATAACATAAGACACACATCATTGTTAAAATCAATAAATGTATACCTCCACTTAGAATTTAAAACAAGTGCAAACGTTTATTTTTGTATTACTTAAAAAAATTAATAAATTCTTAATTCAGATATGATAAGCTTATGAAAATATTTAAAAAAATGAATTATTCAATTTGAAACAGTAATTTAAAATTTTAACTTTTTAAATGTATGCAAGACTTAAAATTGAAAATAGAAAACTTGGAGTCACTGTTTAACATTTTGTATAAACTACATAATATTATATATTTTACAATGCATGAAGTATAGTGCATACTATATAGCAGTGGTTCCCAAACTTTTCCCCATCGCGGCACATTATTATTAGTTTTTATAAGTCCCCGCAGACTTTGGATAAATATTATCTACTGATCGAATAATATCGTTATTAGGTAATAATATAAAAAAAAGTTCAAGTTGTCGCGGCTCACCTTTCAAATTTCACGGCACACCCTTTGGGAAACACTGCTATATAGTATAATACAATATAAATTGTATTCAATTTTATAATTATTGTTTTCATGTATAACTTTTGATTTTTTCGGATAATTTAGCAAAAATGATGTCGGACTTAGAAGAAATTACAGAAAAATTGTCCCAATGGACCGAGTGCAAAGGAGCAATTGTTTATGGTGCTGATGGGAATTTCTGTGCTGGGGGAGATTTGAATTTTGCAAAAAAAATTAGCAACCCGTATGGCGGATATGCGATGAACATTTACCTTGGTCATATTCTTAATAAATTCAAAAAGCTACCCATTATTACAGTTGCATATATCGAAGGCGCGGGTAATATTATAATATTATTATACTTATTAAGTATTTACAATAAAATAAAAATATTTTTCTATAATTCTTCTTATAACCAATATATATATTTTTATGAAAGTATAAAGCTCTTTTAAAAATCAAAAACGTACCTATTACAATTTAAAATCTATAGCCTTAAAGACATTATTACAATATCATATTAGTGAAAAATAATGTTTGTTTGTGATATTTCTATACTCGAGTATGTACATTTTAAAGCAAAATTTTGAATTTGATTTAATTTATTATTATTTATATGTTTACAAAATACATATGTTTGTATAATATGTATACAATTATATATATTGCAAACGAGCAAACATATACGTTAGTAATAAATTTATTCAAATTCAAAATTTCGCTTTGATATGCACCTACTTGAGTATAAAAATAACACAGTTTGGGTTACCAGTGTTTACAGAAAATAGAATAATTACATTAAAGTTAAATACAATTTTAGAATTTAATTTAATATTTTGTCAAACAACCCAAATGGCTGCGTAAAAAATATTAACAGTCAAATTTAACGTGAAATTTAAGACAGGGCGATAATTGCGATAGAAAAATGTAATATAGATATATTATGATTATTGATCAAATGTTTTATTTCATTGACGTAAAAACAAAAAAATATTTACGCGATGCGTTAGGTTAGATACCACACATTATGCGTATGTAAATATAATATATAAAACGAATAATAATTTGTCGACAGGTGCGATTGGCGGAGGGGCGGAAATAACGACGGTGTGTGACTACAGGTTAATGTGCAACGCTGCTGATTCTACGGTCATAGGGTTCGCTCACTCAAAAATGGGCATAGTGCCCGCGTGGGGCTCCACCGGCCGGTTAGTGTCGATCGTGGGCGTCCAGAAGACGTTGGACCTGTTGCTGGAGTCCCGGATGCTGAGGGCCGCTGAGGCTATGGACTCGGGTCTGGTGGACGGCACAGTGGCTACGATGGCGGACGCCGAAGCGTGGCTGTCCCGCAAGATCAAGGGAGACCTGAACGTGATCCGAGCCATTAAGAGCACGGTGCAGTGCTACGACGATTTTCTGGAGACCACGCGAATGATGGAGAGCAGGATATTCGCACCGCTCTGGGGTGGACCCGTCAACCAGGCTGCACTCGAACGACACTTCAAGCCCAAAAAATGAAACCGCGGCGGCGTGGAGGACTCGACAGAGGATAGTCTAATATTCCACACACCCACCCACCCATCTAAAACCCTATAAAAGTATTTACGGTCGTATATAAAACTAAAACACTTAAAATTAATAGGTACTAAATTATTACCCAGATTGGAACTTACCAGCACTCCTTAAAAGCTCAGACCGTCATTAGATTATAATTATATTATTATATTTATTGTATTATTTATTAAGACGTTTGAGTTTAATATGAATATGTAAACGGCAGATATCGAATTTAGATTTTCTGTTGTTATTTGTATAATAAAAACAAAACGAGACAAACGATTTTGTCTCAACACTAATGAAAATACATTATGAATTGTATAATGATTTTTATCTTTTGTGAAATATTTAAATATGATAAAGGCTCTTTTTTGTAGAGGTTAATAATATCATATTGTGCAATTTACGCCTATAAATGGTATGTCTCATGCTAATTGCTAACAACTGTGCTTTATTTAACGCTCATTACACATAAATAGGTGTTTTATAAAAAATATACTTCATTTTAATAATAATAATTAAAAATAATTCAATTTAAAACCGGAAAAATATTTTTTCTCCTACAAGATTTTCTTTTACACACAATATGCACATATTGAATATGATGATATGGAAGTAATAGGATTATCTAATAAAAACAGATCAAAGAATCCCGTCCAAGGTTTTCGGTTGAATAGGAAGTTTTGTATTGAATAGAAAAAATTGACTTTTGTTTTATGTAAAAAAAAAATTATTATTGTGATTAGGATACGTGAAATTAAATTAAATTGTCTGTATGATTAATAGAAACTATATTGGAAATGTCCAAGCTAAAAGATATTTGATCAAAGTATGTGACGTATGATATATTATACTAATACAATTTAAGAATTCTATCATCTCCGTAATGACCACAGGTAAATTATTAATTTTAACTCTTCAAAAAAAAAAAAAAATATTTTTTTGTAAACACAGAAAGAACGATTTATTTGATTTATTATCAATAATTTAATATGATTAACAATTTTTTTAAATAATATCTACTTCATTTAAGATTAAATGCACATTCAAAACTCAATAATAATAGCATACTCATTGATTATTGTATATTTGTATATTTATATCACATGTCACAACAATAACCCTTCGTAAATTACGTGTAAAATGGCTAAGTAAAAAAAAAAAATTAGAACATTAAGTACTATAAAGATGTGAGATCACGAATAAATGGTAAGCTTATTGAATTTAAGTAAACTTATTTTGTTTCAGTAATACATTTACTTGGCGAGGAATTATTTAGAATAGTATATAAATATTAATAAGAATATTTTTTAAATAATAATAAGTTACATTTTAATAGTCCTTCGCCATTTAATTTTTTGTTCATTACACTTTAATTTTTTAATTCCTCGCAAAGCAAAATTATTGAAATAAAATAAGTTTACTTAAATTCAATATACCTACTTACCATTTATTAATGATATCACATCTTTATAGTGCTTAAAGATCTAATATTTTTTTTTAATATATATTCAATTCTGAATCACTGTAGCCGTTTCTAGCGTCATTGATGCCATAGATACCTAGATAATAAAAATAAATAGATAAAAATTAGTGATATCACAACAAATACATTTCGTAAATAATTATGTGTTAACCACAAGGTGGATATATATATATATATATATATCCACCTTGGTTAACCATTTTAACATGTAATTTACGAAGTTTATTTTTTTTGGGATATCACTAATTTTTATCTATTTTTATTATCTATGGCATCGGTGACGCTAGAAACGGCTGCCGTGATTCTGAATTGAATATAAATTTCGCACTTTTTCATTTATAACTTAATATCTAAACGTACAATTTTGATGATTTTTACAAAAGCATGTTATATATAAAATTGTTAATGTTTTGGAGTTTGATAGGAATTAATTGATATAGTAGAAAATTAGTTATAGGTATCGTGTAACAAATTTGTTTGTATTTTACACAGTTTAAACCATAGCTATAGATACTATAGGATCTATAGCCGTGGTTTAAACGGTCAACTCCTGCTTCGATATACTATGCACACATCGCCGTGTAGTTAATATTTTTTTTTTTATTATCCATGGCGCTGGATAAAGTAGGTATTTATATTTATATAATAATATTGGCTCGTATTTTTTCATGTATTTTTATAAACATATGGGCGTAACTAAGATCATAATATCATAGTTACATAGCAGAATGTTTGTTGACTGGTCGAGCGTATGCATCAAACAACCTTGATTGATATATTTCTCTGTGATTTATGGTGTTAGCTTGCACAATTCGGAAGTGAAAATTTGGTATTAGATTGGATCTTATTACATTAGAATATGGTGATGGCATTGAAGAATTATCAGTTTCCATTTCTTCATCAATTCTAGTAGCAGAAAGCAGAGCACATTTTAATGCAGTTAGTTCAAAATCACTGAATGGATTAAGATTTTGTGGAACATTTAGAGCCAAATAATAATACGTTTTTATGTAAAATATCTTCGTCATCCATCGGCTTTTCCATTTCTTCTGTACAACAATTGTTATATGTATTAATTAATGCTTGATCTCGACTTGTACTCACACCAAAAGTGTCTAATAATGATGGAGCTATATAATATGTAAGACCCTAAAAAAATAAATAATAATATAAATGATAAAGTTGTAGATAGTTATTAAATTAAGTCTAAAATAATTAAAATAAGCAATAATTGAATAAACAATAAAATATTTTATATATTTAATTACTTAATTCCTTAATTTTTAACTTCAAAAAAATTAAATATATGGGAAAAGGTTATAGTATATAATAAAATATGTTATACTACAATCAATAATTATAAATTTCACAATAAATGCAAACAAAGACAAAATAGTAAATATTTACATCAAATTTTAATTCATCTTTATAGCTTGTAGTATAAATGAATCTTCTACAGATTAATCAACTTACTGGAAGCTGATTGGTAAATCTGGAATCAAAATGCGTTGTGTCGTTTGCGCCATTCTAAACAATATTACACGATTGTATTAAAAAATTAACATTAGAGTAAGCTTAATAATTTTATATACCTACTTGGAGTTTCACAAATACAGTTTATTATATCTTTCCAGACAATTTGTTGAAAGAAACAATGATTTTTGATGTCTTCACCTTGATTTACACCAGATCCAAATCAATGTCTTTCAAACAACTTGTCTCTGTCAACTTGAAAAGTAATATTAATTACAATAAGTTTACATAATTCTTAACAATAAACAATTTATTATAACATATTTGAATACTATCTATAAGATAATTTTATCTTACAATTCACAACTAATATTTTTATATATATACCTATGTATACATTTAGCATTTATAATAAAGTTTGTATTGTACAAACATATCAAAATTATTTCAAAACAATTAATTTTTTTATTTACTTTAGGTAATTTTCTCATAAGATTAGCTTCGGAGGGGATACATAAGGTGTCATTATAAGATTGTTCACGAGTATTTTTTCAATAGTTTCTTCATAAAGGCTTAAAGTTAATCTCAAATATAAATATTACAATATATGGGTGTAAAGTAATAAGACAAATGATACTTATTGATTCATTGGCTTTAGGAGTCTATATAATATTAAATCAACCGTATTCAAGAACACCGTGGACAGAGATTAAAATCAATATACGAGTTAATTCATAGTTCCAATTAGATTCTAAAATACAATTATGTATTTTTTAAATAACTTAGCCTTGACCAAATATACTGATTTTAATATCAGTTATAATACTATTAAACATTAAAATATGATTTAATAAAAAAATCAATGGAAGTATAAAATGATACCAACAGTCAACAGTCATATTTGTATGTGTTAGCAATACACTAAAGTCTATCAGGTCGTTAGGCGCACTATTAATAAGTAAAATAAAAAGTTATTATACTTGGATATAATTTTAGATCTGTATTTTTTATTTGGTCAAAATATTTGGATGTATACATTATATTTAAGGGAGTTTAAGATAGAGTTAACCCACAGATATTATTTTACTAATTGCACGTAACCCCGTACTCAGTGCCGTCGCTAGATTTTGAGAGGCCCTAGGCAAAAATAAGTTATTTTTTGGTGTTAAGTAGGTAAATTATTATTACAAATTATAATTTTTCACGATGTACATTTTTGGTTATAGAAATATAGATAATATTATAAATATTACTTACTAAAAGATATGATCAATTCAAAGAGTGATAAATTTATTTTACTTGTTATACAAAAATCATGAAAAAAATCTTCATTTTATCAAAACTCAAAACATTTAAACACTATATTATATAGAATACAAGAGTATAAAACTTATATACTTATACATTTTACACAACTTTGGAAATTATAATTTTATTATTTAGGTTAATATTTGTGTATTAATTAAAAAGTTTTACTTTTTTTTTTCATCAATCAATGAATTATATTATTTAGATACTGCTAATTTGTGTTCTATTGAGATAGTTTGCAATGCATTTAATCTGTTTTGAGTCATTGAACTTCTTAAGTATGTTTTAATAAGCTTTAATTTAGAAAAGGATCTTTCTATCCCGGCAGAAGTAACGGGAATAGTCAAAAGAATTCGAAGAGCAATGGAAATGTTTTGAAAACTACCAAGTGATTTCTTTATCAACGTTAACGCTTGAAAAACTTTTGTATTATCATCAATAATATTTCGAAGTATAATTAATTCTGAATACATATAAACTGTATCTAAATCTTTCGATGAACCACCTGCAGTATTTATCTACGATGCATTTTCCCTAGCAGTTTTTTTCGCTTTTTCAAAACAATTTTCTCTATAGTTTTGTAAAAAAGTTCCATCTATCAATTGATCCATCTAATAATTTCGTGCCTATTTCCAAATCCATATTCTCATTTCGTAAATGCTTACAAACTATGTTTATATCCACAAGTATTTCGTACCAAATCACTAAATTCAAAACAAATTCACAACTTTCGAGTTCGTTTACAACAAGGGAATTTGCTTAATACTTAGTTTTTGGGTCATTAGTTGTTTCCAAAATTTCTTTTAATGCTTCAATCACTTCTGAAATATTTAAAAACGAATATTTACGGGTCGTACTGGATCAGTTACATATTTGGGTCAAAACAAAATATTGTTAATAATATTTCAATTATTACAATTATCAGATAGCCAATTTATTAAGCATCTATAACATAATATATTTTGTATTATACACTTTAAAATTAAAATTTGATCATTTTTACTAATTATTCAAGAAACATTCAATAAATAACGCTATACTATTAATAAATTATTTGTTATTAAAATGTATTAACGATAGATTAACTAATTACGTATTATAAGCGTTGGTTCAACATCGATATCATAATATATTGTATCATATTAAATTACGTACCTATCTACCTATGCATGTAGGGGCTTATTGGCCAATGAATATGTTTACAATATAAAATGGTTTAAATAAATGAAAAAATAAAAAATAAATTAGATATTTCATAAATATTGTTTAAAAAAAAAAAAAATTATTTCTATTATTTCATTATTTTATTTGTTTTCAGATGTTGAAGAAAAAAAAAGTATCACACGACGATGAACACTTTGGGGGGTAATTCAAAAATGCTGTTGAGTTGCATCGGGTTTGAAAACGATGAATGTCATTAATTATACAACGCTATCGTCAACATTTTAATGTCCATCTTGTTAATTTTCAGCTTAATTTTAATCGTGGAGATGGTAGTTCATGTCACACGCATTTTATACCCTGTTATACAGAAAAGAATATAATATGTATCAGCGTTTGAGCATATTTAACTCAGAAATGTAATAATAGATGAACAATTTCATCACTAAAAGATGCAATTTAAATTTTTGTACATTTTTAATATTATTAGTCAATATAGATTATCATACTCAATTACACATACGATATTGCTACATAATTCTTAACTCATATCATCTCTATTATAAATTATAATATTGTTTTAAAGGACCACAACTTTTTTTTTATGTAACACGGACGATAATTATTGGTAGAAATAATGTATTATTTTTTTTAATTCTTATACCTACTCAATGTTGTATCTTTTTACAATTACCAAACAATTAATTTTTATATGTACTAGATATTTTAATATCTATGTAAATGACTATTTTTTTTTTCAAAACCTTATTTGTATTTGTCGTTATGAAGACACTACTAAAACCATATATTGATATGTTATTATTAACTAAAATAACGTTAATATTCTTTCCAATTTATTATATTAGAAATACTTTTTACAATTATTTAATATATTATACGGTTTAATTGAAATACCCGTATATATTTAATTTTTTCTTTCAAAAGGGCTATAGTTTCATAAATATAATAAATAAATATATTTTTAGATATTTTAGCACCAGTATAAAATACTAAATGAGAAAACTCGTATTAAATTTTTAAATATTATAAAAATAATATATTTGTTATGGCTTATGAATATCAAACTCAAGTTAAAATATTTTGAAAATAATAAAATCACATCATGTGTAAGAAATTGTGATCTAAATACTGATAAATACTGTAACGCACGTACTACAATTATATTTCACTCGCAGTTTGACCTCCAATAATTGTGTAAGCAAATGAAACGTATGCATAATTTATTATACACTAATATACCAGGTTAAGATCATGCCTATGATTATTTGTTTTATTATAATAACAGTTCGGAAATAATAAAAAGTTATATTGCGACTGTACGAATTTTGTATGTTAAATAATGTTAAATTATTAGATATTCATTATTATATATCATTCTTACTGAATCTGTTCTTTTAAAATTTATAGAAAATAAATTATAAGTAAAATAAAAGGGTCTATTATAATTTTTATCAATAATTCCAGACCAAAAGTTTAAAAACGTAAGTTATCACGTCAAAATAATATAATGAATATTTTGAAGCAACTGCCTACTTCTATTATATCTTTTTCCCTTTTCCTCCTTACATTTTCAACTATTATATATTACAATGTATTTTTTGTTAACTGTATGAATAATAAAATATATTATATCAGCACTACATGCATATACATCGGTACATGTATATGTCTTGTTTCTATTAAATACAGTTGACATAAGAATGTCTGTGTCGGTTAGGTATTAGATACAAGGAAAAGAAAATTAAACTGTAGGTAAATTAAATTTACCTATAGTAAATAATATAATATATTTTTTTTTATAAATTTTTACATAGCGACCAATTGCTATAAACAATCACAGTCTCGACTGGTAATATTCTCGGTGTCGCAAAAATTAATAGAATGACCCCCAGCCATAAGACATAGACATGTCAATAATGTTGTTAATATTGTTTTTATAATTCTAGTTAGAGCGTCCTATTTATTTTTATAACTGACATAATATGGGCAGTGAGCACGCCTCAATTTTTTATTCTTGATATGCCGCTATAGAGCTAGCCGATATACGAGTTCACGATAAATTGTAGATATGTATAGTGCTACCTAAGAAATTATATTGAAATTAAATGTACCTAATTATATTATTTAGGTCAGAGTTTATTTAAAATGAAGCAATAACTTATTCAAACATATTAAACATGATAACTCTTTTGAAAAAATCAAATCAAAATGATTGTAATACTTATCTAATTTGCGTATGATATTTATTAATTAATAAATTATAGTAACTGAATTAATATTGTTCATCTTCTAGTTGAATACTTTACTCCGGTTTTGATTAATATATACTTTTATAGTATTATACTACTTTATTAAAAATTGTATCATTTAAGTACCTGTTTCATTTTGATTCTAATTAATTATTAACTCGAAAATAAAATTGACATAGATCAAAAAAAGTGACGAGTACAACAGTATCTATACTTTTAATAGATATACTTGAATTAATATTTATTTTAAAAATGCTGAACCTATCCAGACGTTCAATTGGTAAGGTTTTAAAATTAAGTTATTATTGGATACTTCACCATATTTACACTAAAAATATTAATATAATATTAAAGTTGGCAATTGTAATATTTAATAGGTAACGGTATACATTATATGACTTAGAGATCCCGTATTACCCTTATAGTATATCATTGGAAAAATCAATGCATTTTTTTTTCAATTATAATTTATAAGTATGGGAATTTGAAGGCATAAGATTCGATTTTTTTTTCAAAAATTCAAAATTGCTCAACCACATTTTGGGCTGACAAAAAATTCGTTAATCGTCAAAAAAATGGGTTTAAAACTCAAATACATTTATTTTGACACGGTCAATCGTTTTTTTTTCTACTTTATACATAAAAATTAACTTATCCTGAGTGTGTATAGTTGTCAGAAAAAGTGATACAGTTTTCCTTGATTTGTGAATATTTTGGTTTTTGGCAATACCACGTTTTTAATTATCACCCTTCAATTGCGTAGTCAACTTTAGAACTGAATTTTGAACAAAGAGTATACTACACAGTAGAATAAGACAATTCTTATAAATACCTTTGATTATAATCAAATCCGAAAAAAACTTAATAATACCTAAAAAGTTGATTACCTATATTATTATAATAATAGTATCCATTGATTAAGTAGGGAATTTTAAGAGGATACAATACCTGCACGTGTTGTCTCCGTTTTACACACGTATGACACAGACAAAAGACGTTTACGTAGTCTGAGTAGAACATAATGGTCAATTTTGGTTATAGAGTAAATATACCTATTATAAAATTGAATTGTGACAATATTTCTTAAGGCAAGATGTTACGTTTTTCTGTTTTTCTATTATTCTCAATATAACATTAATTATATCGTTTAGAAATATTGAAATGTCAACATTTTAAAATGACCTTTAACTTTTCAAAATTTAAGTTGTTTACAAAAAACGCAGCTTCTTCCTCTCAAAAATATTGTTACAATTTAATTTTCTAAAAGATATATTTACTCTAGAACCAAAGTTGAGCGAGTTCTACTCAGACTGTGTAAACGCGTTTTGTCTATGTCGTACGTGTGTAAGACGGAGACAACACATGCGGGTATGACGTCCTCTTAAAAGGTATGCCATATGTGTTAGTTAAGTTTTTCAAATTCAATATCACGGATTGTAAAGAACGAAATGATTGTCGTATCATTTCTTTATGTGGCAAATTACAATATACGAGTATGACATGTTACTAAAAAGAATAAGATAAAAATTTGAAGATGATAAAAAATAAAATTAATAAGATTCTAACTAATTTTGATTACGCAGAGGAATAACAGTAGGTTGTATACTTAAAAAACCACATAGACAGATATATATATATAACCAACAACATAAATGGTTTAAAATTTTAATTTAAAAGCTTTTTACGAGAATCAAATAATGATTATCGTTATAAATTTAGTCCGATAGTGCAACATCAAAAATACGCAGAACAAAATAATAAATATTAAATGTTATAACTTATAAGTTATAACTATAAAAAAAAAATAGAAGTCGGGAATATATATTATAAGAATTATTGAAAAATGTAGTCGGAATCATCAAAATATGTAGCTAATTTTTTATTTTGTCTTTGAAAAACGCATAAAGTACCTTTATTATTAATGTATAATTATAAAAATAAAAACTAAAAAATAGGTAAGTCCATACAATAAAAATAATTTAATTAATTTTCAATTCAGGTGTGTTTAACTTATGAAAATATTTAAAAATTGAATTATTCAATTTGAAAAAGTAATTTTAAGTTTTAAGTTTTAATATGTATGCAAGACTTAAAATTAAGAGTAGAAAACGTGGTGTAACTGTGTAACATTTTGTATGAACTACATAATAATAGGTATTTTATGATGTTTGAAGTGTATTATGCTTTGTATAGTATAATACATGAATATATTATATTATAGGTATTTAATTTCATAATAATTGTTTTATTACTTTTAATTTTTAACATTTAATTTTTTTTGTGTGTTGATATAGTAAAAATGATGTCGGACCTAGAGGAAATTACTGAAAAGTTGTCCCAATGGACCGATTGCAAAGGAGCAATAGTGTATGGCGCTGATGGAAATTTTTGTTCTGGGGGAGATTTGAGTATGGCAAAAAAAATTAATAACCCATTATCTGGATACGCTATGAACATTTACATTGGTCATGTTATTAATAAATTCAAAAGGCTACCCATTATTACAGTTGCATACATTGAAGGGGCAGGTAGTATTATAAAATTATTATACTAATTAGGTATTTATAATAAAATAAAAATATTTTTCTATTATTATTCATATAACCATAGATTAACCAATGTATTTTCTTTTATGAAAGTATAAAGCGCTTCTAAAAATCAAAAACGTATTACAATTTACAAACCTAGCCCTATAGACATTTTCACAATATCATAATCTATATTAGTAAAAACAATGTTTGTTTGTGATATTTCTATACTGCAGTATAGGTATATGTGCATCTCAAATCAATATTTTGAAATTTTAACGCACAGGTTTGCAAAATGTATAGGTTATATATATTATATGAAATAGGAAAACCTGACTAACCGTTTCACAGACTGAATTATAAGCACATATAAAACTATAATAACCATAGAGACTAAAAATGTTCACGATATTATATTTCGTAACTGGTAACATCGTGTAAGACAAGACACATCAAAGTGCATATTTTATTATTTTATCCTTGGTTTTGTTGTCAAAACGAATAAACATATTTTTTTTACACAGGATTGCAATTTTTTACAGAAAATAGGACAATACAGTTATATTAAAATTAAATATAATTTTAGAATTGTATTTTATACTTTGTCAAAACGATCCAAATTACTGTGTCAAAAAACGTTTACCTATTATAATAATAGTTACATTTAAGTATTTAACGCGAAATCTAAGACAGGGTAAATCCACGCATGCGTTATTTGATCGGTCACAGGTAACGCCGCACAGGATCAAGTGATGGGTAATATTATAAGTATTGTGATAAAATGTTTCTTTCATTCGCGCAAAAACAAAAAAATATTTCCACTACGTTAGGTTAAGTACCACACACTACGCGTATGGCAGTAACACGAATAATAATTTTTCAATAGGTGCGATTGGTGGAGGGGCGGAATTAACGACGGTGTGTGACTACAGGCTAATGTGCAACGCTGTCGATACCACGGCAATAGGGTTCGTTCACTCGAAAATGGGCATAGTGCCCGCGGGGGGTTCCACCGGCATGCTTGTGTCGATCGTGGGCGCCCGGAAGACGTTGGACCTGTTGCTGGAGTCCCGGATGCTGAGGGCCGCTGAGGCTATGGACTTGGGTCTGATTGACGGCACAGTGGCTACGATGGCGGACGCCGAAGCGTGGCTGTCCCACAAGATCAAGACGGACGTGAACGTGATCCGGGCCATCAAGAGTACGGTGATGTGCTACGACGATTCGCCGGAGACCGTGCGAATGATGGAGAGCAGGATATTCGCGCCGCTCTGGGGCGGAACAGCCCACAATGCTGCACTCGAACAACACTTGAAGCACAATAAATGAATCCCGGCGGGATGGAGGACTCGACTTCATTCAAAGACTAGTCTAATATTCCATGGAATATTTAGGTATTTACGTATTTCATCATACGCGTCAAAAACCCGATGAAAGTATATTTACGATCGTGTTTAAAGCTAAAACGCGTATAGTTAATACTAAATTAGGAACTTACCTTCACTCCTTAAAATCTCGGACCGTCATTAGATTATAATTATATTATTATATTAATTATTGTATATTGTATTATTTATTAAGACGTTTGAATTTAAAATGAATAGGTACTTAAACGGTAGATATCGAATTTAGATTTTTTGTTGTTATTTGTAATAAAAATAAAACGGGGCAAACGATTTTATCTCAACACTAATAAAAATACATCATGAATTGTATAATGATTTTTATCTTTTGTGAAATATTTATATATGATAAAAGCCTTTTTTTGTAGGGGTTAATAATGTCATATTGTGCAATTTACGCCTATAAACGACATGTCTCATGCTAATTGCTAACAACTGTGCGTTATTTAACGCTCATTACACATAAATAGGTGTTTTATAACAATTGTACTTCATTTTAATAATAACAATTAACAATAATTCAATTTAAAACCGGAAAAATATTTTTTGTCACGCCTGCACCGAAAGTTTGGTTTTCGACCACGGTTGAAGCGTTCGAAAGCGTCCTTTTTCCGTCCAGCAGGCGGTAAAGTGGAAATCCCCAAAGTGCCGGGCGGAAAAGAGGAAATCCCCAAAAGTGCCGGCCGCCGGGCGCGTAGGTATCCCCTGCACAACCAGAAACTAAAATGTACCTACACCTACCACGGTTCTTACAAAACATAATTTTGCCTACGGCTAACATTGCCTACGGCTCGTGCCGCACACAACGCCCGCGACTGAAATGGCTCACTTCCCGCCCTTGTCACACAATATACTATTTTTCTCCTACAAGATTTTCTTTTACACACAATACGCACATATTGAATATGATAATATGGAAGTAATATGATTATCTAGTAAAAACAGAACAAAGTGTCTCATTCGAAGTTGTCGGGATAGGGGGAAACTATGCTAAAAATAAAATAACAATTCCACTATCAACGAGATGATTTATAGAAAGTTTATTGAATTCTAAGTTATATAATATTATAAAACAATAAATAATAAGTATTTCATTGGTTTTGAATATGTCTATTGTATGAATTTGCGTGATAAATTAAATAAATATAAACAAAAATATTATACTATGTAATTTTTGTAATAGGCGATATTATACAAAAATTAAAAATCATAACAATTCAACGTTTTTACATTAATTCTTTTTATTTATATTATGCGTGGATCTAAAAAGAAAACAAATATTCTGCTGACATTATTATAAAATACATACACGTTTTACAGCGACCAACACAAAGACACCTACGACCTACAATGTACCTAATTGACAACTTAATCATTTTTTTTTTTTTATTGTCATGCTTATTTCAATAAATAATAAATGAGGAATCTCGTATTAAATATTCAAATATTATAAAAATAAGATATTTGTTGTGGCTTATGAATATCAAACTCAAGTCAAAATATTTTTAAAATAATAAAATTACACCATGTGTAAGAAATTGTGATTTTAATACTGTTTAAAATTTGGAGAACCGTAGATTCTACGGTTATTCGTTTTGGAGCTATAAAAAAAATCAAAATCGACTTTGTAAAAAACTTTTTAATTTTTACTTTTTCATGATGATTTTGAAAATTGTTATTTTTTTTTTAATTTTGATTTCTCTAAAGATTAAAAGATCCAATTTTTTATCTTAACATTCCAAAACATCCTAAAAATTAAAAAATCAAAGCATTTTTTCAAGTAACTATAGAAAATAAAACATTTTGCTCAACTCAAAATCTAAAACTAGAAAGAAATGTAAAACTTAACCTATTCATAAAAATATTCAAAACATTTTGATAACTTTACCATGAATAGAAAATTTTAAAACAAAAGTTTGGTAAAAATGTCAAGGAGGTATCTTCCATTATTTTGGTTTTAATAACAAAAAGATAATAAAAATTGTCTGAGGGCAAATAATCGTTTTCGAGTTAATATTCTATATTATAACAATTTTAACATCTAAAGCTCATAAAAAAAATTTGCATTTATATTACTTTCAAAAGTAACGATAACCAAAAAAAAAAAATAATAATACATACCATAATAAAATCAATACATTCATAGCTCAAATCAGAATCAATAATTAATAAAATTGAAAAAAAAATGTTTTAAATTATTTTGAAAGAAAATATTCAAATACAAATGACACCAAGTATTTCACTTTAAAATCATTCGTAATAAAACACAAAAAGCTATAGTTATCTTTTAAATTGTATAATTAAATGAATTATATATTATTTAGGTATAATTAGCAAGGGTGGACATATTTTAACAAATTATTTCAGCTTGGTATTATAAAAAAAGTTAAATGTTATCTTTTTTCAACTTGTAAAAGTTAATTAATAACTTAAAATAAGAAAAGTTATTTAGTTTAGTTAAAAACGAATTAATTAAAAAAAAAAATAATTAGAAATATAAGACCTTTGTTTAAAAATGATGGTGCACTATTAAATATTATGTTGAGTGTAGTTGATCCCAATTTTACATTATTTTAATGTAATAATTAAATGGTTTAATATAATCTGACAAATATCCAATGAACATAATCAATCTAATTTGAAGATAATAGCCAATTTTGTGAGGCACTTGATTAAATCAAGATTTTCTAAAAAGTTTTGAAGTACCTATATGTTTGAATTTTTTATTCAATTTTATTTATTAAATTCTAAATGTAATTCAAGGCGTAGGTAAAAAGTAGGTGGTCCCATTCTACTAAAAGTATCTTCAATTTTTAAATTAAAATTAAATTTTTAAATTTAGAGTCAATTGGCTTATTATGAAAGTTGATGGTAGGAATATTATCTATGTTCGTATATTGGTTTTTACAATTATTCTGTTTTTAAGTGATTTATGATCATTTTTAATTTACGCTATATTATACATGCACAACTTACTAATAAATTAAACTATAGTAAACAAAACAGTATACGAACACAGATGATGTTCTTACCATCAAGTTTTATAATAAGTCAATTCAATTTTTAAATTAAAATGGATTTACGTGATCTGCTGAGTGTAAACTTACTATATTACGTAGGTACTTCTAAGACGTAGACAACACATGTGGGTGTGTATAATCTATTAATAGGAATTTTGCAATAAAATGTTTTGGAAGATTAGGAGAATTTTTTCCTCGAGGTATCCTCTGAGTAATGTTAAGATTTTTCAAAAATACCTATACAAGGTGCTATTAATGTTACTAATTGTTAATTGGATGTAAGAAAAAAAAAATCAAAATATATATATTTTTATTCTAATTAAGTTTATATAATATCAAACATATTTACTTGAAAAAATTGAGTCCGTATTTACAATCAAAAAATTATTTTTTACTATTTATAAAAAAATAATTTATTATTAATAATAATAATATGTATGGACATTGAAATACTGGGGTAGTTATATTTTTATTTTCTCAATAATTATTTTCCAGATAACTGTGTTAATATCCATTATTCATAATGTTCATATACATATATTATATTATACTATTATTGTAAATCATTATATATAACTATACAGTATACTATGTATATTATATAAATTATTTACTTGTTTCGAATATTTTGTACACATTTGTATCTATTTTAATAATTTTTATTACTGTTATAGAATAATCCAAAAGTAGTGCGAAACTATTTGATATTATAACTTAGTACCTATAAGTACCTATTTAGACCACATATTATAAGTACCTATATAAGATTATAATTTATAAATAATATTTGATATTTATGTTTGATATAATTTTTAATAAGAAAAGAATTACAAAACAAAATATTATATTTTAAATCCACCAGGTTTATATTATTAGGAAAAAACAACTTAATATGACAACTAATATTCATTTATTCATAAGTTACTGCATAAAAAAATTTAAATCATTAATTTAAAAGTTACTTTAAAGAAAAAAGTAACTCATTAAGTAACTTAAGTTTTTAACTCGTTGATACCCAGTTTTGAATTGATGAGTATTGAATCTAATCAGTAATCATTAAATGTATTTATATATGATAGCTATTTAGACAGTACAATGCTCGTCATTTAAAATTCTAAAAACATTAAATTAGTAAATATCTATTGGCTTTATTGATAGATATATCCAAAATATTAACAATTTTGAATTTTATTTTTTATTTATCCAAATAATGTTTTTTGCAAGTAACGTGTATAGGTAATCATGCTTATATTTATTGTTAATTCTATATATGTAGATAACGTATTATATATATAATGTATTAATAAATCAAGCACGATAGCACATAATCCAATATTGTTGAATAAATGTCATAAACCACTTTTTTTTCTACTTTATATAGTTCTTAATCGATCATTAATTATATTTTTGATTTCACAAGTAAAATAGAAATTTAATTTAATATTATTTGGCATGATTGTATTAAACAATCAATCATATCAAATTATAATACAATCATAATAAATACTACAAAATATTAAATGATGTTAGGTACTGTACAAATTAATATATAAGAAGTAGGTATATAAAAATGTATCATACTAATTGATTAGTTAAAGGTATCAAAAGTGTTTATCTTATTAATTACCTAATTAATTTAAGGTAAACAATATATTTTATCATACTAATAACTTAATTAAATATGAAAATATTTATAATGAAAATTAAAAATCAATTAAAATATACTATACTATAAACAATGATATTCATTATTATCTATTATTCTTAGTAAATTTGTTTTATTAAAATTTATAGAAAGTTAAATTATTAGTAAAATAAAAAGGACTTATATCTTATTTTATCAATCATAATTCCAGGCCAAAAATTTAAAAACATAAGTTATCACATCAATATAATACAATATAATAATAACAATTTTGAAGTAACAACTTATATTAGGTATATCTTCTCCATTTTCCTACTTACATTTTTTATTATATATTGTTATGCATGTTTTAATATTTCATCAATCGTATAAATAATTATATTATTAATATTGTTGTTATTCAATTCTAGTTAAAGCGTCCTATTTATTTTTATAATTGACATTTTGACAGTGGGCATGTTCCAACTTTTTTAATCTTGATATATACTATACAGCCAGCAGATATAAGTGTTCATGATTAAATTTTAGGTACGTATAAGTGTTACCTAAGACATAACATTGAAATTAAATGTATTTATATTATTTAGGTAAAAGTTTATTTAAGAAAACAATAACTGCGAAATCTAATATTTTTATTTATGTAGTATTGTTTGCATGTTTACATAGATAACTAGTTTGAAAAATTCAAATCAAATTAATTTTGTTACTTATTTAATTTGTATATGATATTTATTAATTAATAAATTAGTAATTGAAATAATATTGTTCATTTTCTAGTTGAATACTTTACACTGGTCTCGCTTCATACATATTTTTATAGTGTTATACTATTTTATTAAAAATTGTATCACTTAAGTATCTGCTTCATTTTGATTCTAATTTAATTAATTATTAACTCGAAAGTCAAAATTATCATAGGAAAAACAAGTGATGAGTATAACAGTACTTATACTTTTAAATTTTAATAGATACCTATATATTTTGAATTAATATTTATTTTTGAAATTTTAAAAACAAATTCCATTTTTAAAAATGTGTCTTCTCTTTTATTAAAAAAATTAATGTTTCAACAGATAATTTTAATTCGGTCACATATATATTTACATTATAATTGATTAACATTGTTTACTAAACAACAAATAAATATCAATTTAGTCACATTTAGTCATAAAATTCATTGCAGTGTTCTAATATTTCAAATTCAATTTGTGATGCATTTTGAATTTCAGCCATTTATTTTTCCTCAAATATATTTCAGCTTCCAATTCTGAATTTAAAAATTCAATATTTTCACAATAACATTTGGCGAATACTAATATATTTTTAGTGTTATACCAATTAATATACTTATGGAGGAATTAAACCTTCTAGATTAGTTAAATAATATAACACCACTTAATATACTTATTTAATATCTTTAAGAAGTTAAATGTGACCATTTTAATTTTCTTTACAGTCAATTTTGGTTATTAATTAGTATCAGTATTATTTAGGGGAAAATTATTTATTTTTACTAGATATATTTTTTTGTTTCCAATTTTGTTTAAAAATGTCCCTAGCCTACTGATAAATACATGTTGTGTTTAGTATTTGTTTTCCAGGAATCACTATGTCAAGGGGGTACTATAGTATTCAAGCATATGCTCTTGGATTCCACACGTACACCATGAAAAATAATAAATTTAAAAATTTAATTTTCAATGAAAATAATTAAAAATAGGTTATCAATTTTACTGTTCAGTAAACGATAAAACACAGCTATTGATATTTCTATTCAAATCAAAACTTTGATTAGATTAATGTATTCATGTAGAAGTATTGTCAGGCTGAAATATGTAGATACTTTATTATCGAAATTCGAAACAATTATTAGTTATTACAAATTGACTTACAAAATACCGGTTATCAAAAATTGAAATTGTTCAATCTTAGATGAAATTTTCACTAGTAGTTAAATATTTTCGGATTGTCAAAAAAAAAAAATCAGCGTTCCAATCGAGATTAATTAAATGGTGCTTAATAACTATTATTCTTAAAAATTTTAAAAACATAATTGTATAAAAAAATGTTTGAGTAAAAATAGAATTTCTATATTTATTGCTGTAAAAAAAGTATTTAATTGTATTGATTTCTCACGATGATACTAAGGATTATAGGGAAAATTTGTGATTATATACTAGGTATATTATATAACCTATACATAAATGTTTACAAACGAGAATAATATAATACTTTAACGAGTGACATACCTTGACCGGGTGAAATGTATACATATTAATGTAGTAATAATTTACTTCGTGCAAAATTAATATTTAAGTTAGTGTTTACACTTATAATTTATTCATTTTAAATTTAACAATTATGTTTATTACTGTATTCATTGTTTTTCATAATTAAAACCAGGGGCGCCATTTGGGGGGGGGAGCAGGGTATACTTTGGTTCCCCTATTTTTTTCTGTGTCTTATTGGCTAGGATTAAAATTTACAATGCGCCGATGGTGCACAAGCGATGGCCTATGCGTAAAATTAAAATATATTATTGATTACTATGAGTAATATATAATGCGTAGGTATAATATATTATTATTTGTAGATTTTTATTAGATTTAGCATGCATGATCTTTGATCAACACTTCTAACTTTCTAGATATTATTTTTTTCGTTGATGGGTAGAAATGCGATGTAATAAAAATATTGTAAGTATTTAGTATATTGTTTAAATATATAATAGGTACCTACGTATCAGTGTATACGGGTATGACATTGCAATTAGGCATGCTTACCTTTAGGCTTTAAGTATTAAGACTGATTACCAGAAAATGCGTTTTAAGATAGCTCGAAAATAAAATATGAGCTTATTATTGATATAAAGTTTTCGAATGTTAACATAATTTACGTTAAGTGTTGTTTTTTAATTATCGACTACTTATTTCATTGTTTTTTTTTTAATTTTGTCATCGTGAATGTCAAAAATGAAAAAAAAAAAAAGAAAAGAAAATGTGGAGCTTCTCTATAATTTTATAAATCCAATAGCTATGCCCTATACTTGATAGTTTTAAGAGCATATTTTTCAATTTTACCATTTTTAGAGCATATTTGATGATTAATTATGTGTTTATAATATAATTTAAAAATTTGGCAATGGAAAATAAAATCTGTATAATTTATCCTATGTATTTTTAGAGTTTTCACTAGGTATTATTGTATTGTTTTCAAATCATTATAGTTGACATACAATTTCCTGTTTTTATTAATAAATATTTATTAAAAATTAAAAAATATAAGAATATTATTAACATATTTGTGTTTTTAAAACTGTAATTAAAAAAAACACACAAATGATACCTGTATTTACTATTTTGAAGCAGTGGCCTGACAAAAAAAAATTTGGGGTACTTAAATTTTGGCACCCCAATTATAAAACTCAAATGGCGTCACTGATTAAAACTTCAGTATATTTTTTCAAATCGATTTATAAAACATTAAAAACATATAACTACATGCTATTTAAGTTGTTATAGGTAACAAATAGGTATTCAATTTTTCTGTGCTAAATTTAAATAAATATCAATTTTTATTACTTTGTTGTATCCATTATGTTTGATTTTTTGTAGTTAAAATACGGGCCATGCTCAATAAATAGAAAAAAAGAACATTTTACAAACATAAATTGAAGGAAAAAACGATTTTCCTAAAATAGTTGATAATTTAAGTACAATGAAACTTCTATTTAATGAAGTCTTACGGTAAACAAAAAAAGTATCGTATTTTCACTGAATAAATAATAGTGTCGAACCTAAAAAAAATTTCAAAGGTACAATATGATTATTTGGTAAATTTTCGTAAATCGTTGTTTTTAATACAGCTATAAAATTGGTAATGTTAGCCAATAAAATACTTCAGCTATATAGTAATGTTATAATTTATAATATTAGTTCAGTTGTCAATTGTGGAATAATTATGTATAGTTGTGTATACTGCGCCATCTGAGAATGTCAAGGTCTTAAACGGTTATCAAAAGGTCATACTCATTACATGATATATGTTCCTACCTACTTGCACAATAGTATATAACATTGTTATGTTATAATGGTGCAGGTGTTTTTATGCGTTTAAGTCGTGCTCCAATATTAATGAAAATGGAAAACGGACAATCTTCCAAAGAAAAGTATCTACACGATTTTACATATCATGGAAAGGAATTGTCGTTTACTGAAGCAAAAAATATTATGTTCCAGTATTTGGACAGCAGTGGATCTGTGGATCTGGAAAAGGATGCTAATGGAATCGCGAAAATACGCTTAAGTAATCCTCGTTTCAAAAACGCCATAAATGGTAATATAATGTCTTGTAATTATAATATAGATTTTTTACTTATAGAGTTATAGCCTATAGAATTAAAATATTTCCGTAAATACGTAAAAAAACGTTCATATAATTATGTGTAAATAGGTATTAAGTATGTTTCAATGTGTACAGTGAACTTTAGAACTGAACTTTGAACGAAGAGTATACGACATGGTAGAATGAAATAATTCCTATTAATACCTTCGATTACAATCAAATCTGGAAAAAAACTTACTAATACCTAAAAAATTGATTACCTATATATTATAATAATAGTATAGGTTATCTATTGATTAAATAGGGACCTTTGAGAGGACGTCATACTTGCACGTGTTGTCTGCGGCTTACACTACACACGTACGATATAGACAAAAGGCGTTTATACGTAGTCTGAGTAGAACTCGCTCAATTTTGGTTCTAGAGTAAATAAACCTAGTATAAAATTGAACTGTGACAATATTTCTGAGGACAAGAAGCTGCGTTCTTTCAAAAAAAATTAAATATCAAAAAGTTAAAGGTTATTTAAAAATGTTGACATTTTCTATATTTCTAAACGATATAATTAACGTTATACTGGGAGAAACGAACAAAACACAGCGTTTTTCCTTTAGAAATATTGCAATTTTATGTTAGGTATATATACTCTAGAATCAAAATTGAGCGAGTTCTATTCAGACTGTGTAAACGCGTTTTGTTTATGTCGTACGTGTGTAAGACGCAGCAACACGTGCTGGTATGTCGTCCTTTTAAGAGGTTTCGATACCGACCGTTTTTTGGACAAAAATGTACGTATCTTCTATCCATCAGTCTGATGGTCTTAATAATGTGATAAGACTTTTAAAAACTGATTTTTATTCGTTATTATACATTCTTGAAATCGGCTACGCTACTTAATCAAATTTCGGACCCAAATCTTTTTAATATTGATTTAAAAATTGTGAAATTTAAAAAAATGTAAGTTTTTATTACACTGAATTAAAATTATAAATTCAAAAAAATAGCTTGGCCAATCTCAAAAACACATAATCACGAGTTCAAATCAGTTTTTAAAAGCCTTATCGCATTGTTAGGTCCATCCGATTGATGCACAACAAACAGGTATGTTTTAGCTGAAAAAACGGTCGATTTAATTTTGCTCACGAGCACACGTTGACATGTGTGTGAGTTTTTATTTCTACAAACAACGCCATAATAGAAATATGTATGCTGTATGTATTAGTGAAGTTTTTCAAGTTCAGTATCACGCATTGTAACTTGTAAGCTATAGCATAGAACGAAAAAGTTATTGTATCATTTATTTATGTGACAAATGCTAATATATGATAAGTTACTAAAAAAAAATAAGATAAAATCTGAAGATAATGATATTATTATAAAGAATAAAATTAAAAAAATTCTGACAAATTTGTTTAACTCAGAGGAATTACAGCAGGTTGTATACTTGAAAACCACATTGACAGAGGTATATTAAAAACCAACAACATTAACGGTTTAAAATCCTAATTTCGAAGCTTTTTACATGAATAAAATAATGATTATCGTTATAAATTTAGTCCGATAGTTCAACACAAAAAATACGCAGAACAACATAATAAATATTAAATTTTGTAACTTATAACTTAAGATCAAATTTTACATAATTTAATGCATGTCCATATTTTTATTAACAATAACATACGGTAAAAATATTTTCATCGATTATATTTAAATAAATAAAACTTTTTATTTTACATATTTTGATTGCAAGTGCATATTTTTCATAAAAATGTATTTAAAATAAAACAAATATTATATTTTTTTATAAACATTTAAATAATTAAATTTATTCCACAACATAAAAATTGAAAATGTTGTTTAAAATAATAAAATATTATGTTTTTATAGATTAGTATAAGTGTTTAGGTACATAATTCATTGCATACTGGATTTCCTGTTGTATATTTATCTTATTTTGTACATTAAAATTTCAAATTTCTATAACAAATTATGATATAAATTTTATTTAAAATGTCAAGTAAGTACCGAAGGTTAGGTTAGTTTGAACGTTGATACATTTTTGCGGGCCCAAAAGCGACGATAGATAATAATAAAACACACACACGTCATTGTTAAAATGAATAAATTTATTGCTCCACTCGGAATTTAAAATAAGTAAAAACGTTAAGTCTTATACTAATTTAAAAAAAAAATAATAAATTTTCAATTTAGATATTATTAACTTATAAAAATATTTAAAAAAGTAATTTAAAATTTTAATTTTTAAGATGTATTCAAAACTTAAAATTGATAATAGAAAACGTAGTGTAACTGTGTAACATTTTGTATAAACTATATTAATTTATAATGTTTGAAGTATATTATGGTCTATATAATATAACACCATATTATATATTATATTCAATTTTATAATAATAGTTTTATTACTTTCTATTTTTTAACTTTTAATTTTTTTTTTTTTTTTTTTGTTGTTGATATAGTAAAAATGATGTCGGACCTGGAAGAAATTACAGAAAAATTGTCCCAATGGACCGATTGTAAAGGAGCAATAGTGTATGGTGCTGATGGAAATTTCTGTTCTGGAGGAGATTTAAATATGGCGAAAAAAATTAATAACTCATATTACGGATATGCGATGAACATTTACATTGGTCATATTCTCGACAAATTCAAAAGGCTACCCATTATTACAGTCGCATACATTGAAGGGGCAGGTAATATTATAATATTATTATACTAATCAGGTATTTACAAGAAAATAAAAATATTTTTCTTTAATTCTTCTTATAACCATAGCTTAACCAATGTATTTTTTATATGAATGTATAAAGCGCTTTTAAAAATCAAAAACATAGGTATTACAATAGACTTATAAGAGACATTTTTACAATATCATATAATCTATATCAGTAAAAAACAATGTTTGTTTGTGATACTTTTATACTCACGTACGTGCTTCACAAATTCAAATTTTGAATTTGAAATAATTTATTAATTGCGTAAGTTTGCAATATACATAGTTTGTATAATGTATTTATATATTTTAATATTATATGTATATTATATTATAGGTAAAATAAAAAATCCTGACTAACCGTTTCACATTCTGATACATAATAATTACGTGCATATAAAACAATGACAACTACATAAAGACTAAAATATGTTCACGATATTATATTTGTAAAATCACAAAAGACAAGTCATTTCAAAATACATTTATATTTTATACACAGGGGTTTGTTGACGAAACGAATAAATAAATTTTTTACACTGCATTAAAATTGTCTGCAGAAAATAGGATAATTACCTACGCATATTACACATAACGCATACGACGGTAACACGAGTAATAATTTTGTCGACAGGTGCGCTAGGCGGAGGGGCAGAAATAACGACGGCTTGCGACTACAGACTAATGTGCAACGCTGTCGATACCACGGCCATAGGGTTTGTTCACTCAAAAATGGGCATAGTGCCCGCGTGGGGCTCCACTGCCCGGCTGGTGTCCATCATGGGGGTCCGGAAGACGTTGGACCTGTTGCTGGAGTCCCGGTTGTTTAGCGCCGCCGAGGCGATGGACTCGGGTCTGGTGGACGGCGCGGTGGCCACCATGGCGGACGCCGAAACGTGGCTGTCCCACAAGATCAGAGCGGACGTGAACGTGATCCGAGCCATCAAGAGGATGGTGCAGTGCTACGACGATTCGCCGGAGACCGTGCGAATGATGGAGAGCAGGATATTCGCGCCGCTCTGGGGAGGACCTGCCAACCAGGCTGCAATCGAAAAACACTTGAAACACAAAAGATGAAACCTTCGGTGGTAGGACTCGACGTCATTCATAGACTAGTCTAATATTCCACCCATCACCCGTCTAAAACCCGATGAAAGTATTTACGATCGTATTTAAAATTACAACGCTTATAGTTAATACTAAATTATTACCCCGATTGGCACTTACCTCTAGTTAAAAGCTCAGACCGTCACTAGATTAATTATATTATTATAATATTTATTGTATTAGTTATTAAGACGTTTGAATTCAAAGTGAATATTTAAACGGCAGGTATCGAATTTAGATTTTTTTCTATTGTTATGTATATTGTATTTGTAATAAAAACAAAACGGGACAAACGATTTTGTCTCAGCACTAATGAAAAGTTATTATGAATTGTATAATGATTTTTATATTTTGTGAAATGTTTAAATATGATAATGGCCCTTTTTTATAGGGCCCAATAATATAAGCCTATAAAGGACATATGTCTCATGCTAATTGTGTTTTATAACTACTTATTACATTTTATTAATTACAATAATTCAATGTAAAACAGTAAAAATATTGTTTTTTGTCTGCAAGGTTTTCTTTTACACACAATACGCACATATGGAATATGATAAGTGCCCCTTTCGAAGTTGTTTAAATAAGAGGACACGACGCTAAAAATAAATAACTATTTCACTATAAACGAGATGACTTATTGAATTTTAAGCTATATAATATTATAAAAATATTAATAGTAATTTTTTTATTGTTTTTGATTATGTATTGTGTAAATTTGTGTGATAAATCAAATAAATATTATAAATAAAAATATTATATACCTAGGTACTATGTACCTAATTTTTGTAATAGATTATATTATACTAAGATTATTTAAAAACCATAACAATTTAACGGTTTTGAATTATTGATTTTTATTTATGTTGTGAGTGGATCTAAAAATAAAAAAAATATTGCTTTGACATCATTTTAACATATTATGTTAGAGTAGCAGTATAGCTAATAGACGATATTATGAAAAAAAAAGTCCTAATAAACGGAAAAAGAGTCCGAGAAAAATTATTTAAATATACCTATATTAATTATTAAATTAAAACAAAATTAGTTAATTATTAAACAATTTTTTTTTTATTATTAAATAGTCATTTTTTCAAATAATATGTTTTAATCGCTCTTACTAGAGATAGGTTTATACAAAATGATATCTCGATTAAAGGTATTTCCATATAAAACTAACATTAGACTTAATAACATTAGTGCTTATTTAGTACTTACGACCTAGCTTACTAATATTGTAATCATCCACGTGTCATAAGGAATAGTAGTGTTAAAACTGTTAAAAGTAGTACACATTGATGACCAACTTGAGACTTAGCAAACTCATGATTCGGCTATATCCATGGTTGAGAATGAAGGTGAAAAGGACGAAGACAATAACGAAAACCAATATGAAGAACCAGAAAATTTGATCAAAAATTACAAAACTGTTATCTGCTACCTCGAGAAACTACAACAACTTTCCTTCGCCGCGTTCAATGACCAATAGTGAGCTTTTGGATTTGACATCGAGAGCCAAAGAGTGTATGGAACGTGACGCTTTACGAAATAAAAAACAAAAACCAATAACCGATTTTTTCAAAAAATATAATGTAATGTAATTATTAATATTAATGTATACTGGCTAAAAATAAATGTTAAAATGTAAATAATTAAATATGTATAAATATAAATTGTATCAAGAATATTATATTGTTTTAAAATAAATAATCTTTAATTCAATTTTATTTTATTGAACCCCGTCAAGACGGAAACCTCGTTAACACGAACAAATCCCAAGCGATTCCGTCTTCGAGGTTTTACTGTATTTGTGTAATAATGGATAATATAAAATAAATAAAAAATGGTAAATAACCTATTTATAGTGAATTTGCATTTAAAATCCATCACAAACTAACAAATAGCATCAGATGGAAATGTTCCCAGAAGTTATCGAAAAATGTTCTGGTATATTAACTATCGACAGAGGTAAATATATTAATAATAACATTTTTTAATTAATTTATTAATTTAAAAATAAATTTATATATATACAGATTTAAAAAATCGAAGCTTAGATGTAGTGCATTCTCATTTTCTTCTGTATATAATGTAATAGGACAATTTCATATGACTGGATTATCGAATAATGCACCAGGAATAAGTTGAATTATTTCTTCCGTGTTTCCCAGCCTCCTTGCTTGAAAAGCAAGCGCTATGTCATCTTCAGGATTGCATTTCATTTCTGATCTACGTATACGGCTTGTCTACAGTGTCTTGTTTTCATTTAAGATGTCAATAATTAGTTATAACTCGTCTAGCACAGTTTGTGAAGGATTTATGAGTTCAGAACGATACGGCCAATTGTATTGCATTACATTATACTCAGGGTAAGCATAGATCGATGGACGTTCACGAATTTGTCCGTAATTTCCGGGAAAAACAACAGCCAAGAGTGGAGTTCTTCTTACTATTCACGTATAAATGAGCTTCAATCGTTTAATATCTACACTCTGGATTTGAAAAATAATTTGAAAGATATTGAAACTTAGTGTTTGTTGACCACCTGCAGTATTGTAAGACTTCTTCATAATCTTCAACGGATATTTGATCAATGGATTTTTCAGAAAAATAAGCGGCCATTTCATTACCAATGCAGTGCATTTTCTTAAACATATCATTTTGAAAAAATATCTTTGTATCTGTAAATTCATAATAAAAAAAATATATGAATTTTATTTTGATCAACTAGTTAAGTTAAAAATAAATAACAGTTTGTAACTAACGAAATATGAAATTTAAAATATATAATATTATATTATCGTTATAAAACTATTGGATATAACGCTGTAAAAAGTTTATTAAACAAGCTAACTCTTTGATATTAGGTATTTTTTTCTGATATATTATGAGAAATGAGAATGCACAAAAATATGTTATACATAACATGTTACAAGTATTTAAACTGGAACCAATAAAAAAATTATTTGAACAAAAAAATTATGATTTCTACCAAAATATTTTTACTGAAGAAATGAAATTTATCGACATAACACTGTAAAAAGTTTATTAAAGCAGCAAACTCTTAAATGTTATTACTTTCCTAATTTTTATGAAAATATATTTTCCTGATATATCAATACGTGGTGAGTATGTACGCGTATAATTTATATTATAGTACCATGCATTTTTTTTTAAATTACTACGAAAAAATATATATTATGTGTATAATATACTTAATAAATAATATATGTTTTTAAATTACTTTTTGTTTGGACTTTTTTTCCGTTTTTCTGGACTTTTTAACCGTTTACCCTAATTGACAACTTTATTATCATTTATTGTCACAATAATTTCTATATAATACTGTGAATGAGGCCGACACTCATTTACGTACATAGGTACTCGTACTAATATATTTTTTTAAATTTACGACAGCTCATTTGCGCACAAAATCGTGAAAACCAGCTTGTATATACAATTTTGGCTATACAAGGTTCATTTTTAATCGTCGTTTCCTATCAGTTTCCATCTATCAGTAATGTAATAATCGCGATTACCACTCTTATACATGAGCCGTGTGTAAGTGTGGGACAAGCTTTAATCTTTATTGTTCTACTTCTAAATTTTTAGACTTTTTTTATTAAACGTTTCCAATGATAATTGATTAACCTTATAACAAATATCTACAATTTATAAGTTTAATTTCCGATTGCGACATATTAACAATAACAGGCGCTATTTGTTTAACACGGAAAGAAAATCTTGTTTATTAAATAATTACACATTTTGAGAAAAAAATGGGTATTTTAATTTTCGATCTACTAATACATTTTCTAGTGTTAATTTAAATTATAATAGTGAACAAATTGTCTACCAATCTAAACGGTTAAGTTATAATTAGATAGGAAGTCTTAAGCCTTATAAGGGGCGAAGGAAAATGTAGTTTGAGAATAATAATGTTTCTCCATCTGTAATGAGTAATGACCAATTTGAAAATTTGGAGAGGTACGCAGGTTATGTATACTCTATTCGTAATTAAATTTCTCCGAAAAAAGAATTCTATTGTTTGAAAATTGTGATCAAATGAGTTGTAAAAACGTAAATGTGCACAAATGAGTTGTAGTAATGAATACTACAGCTGTAATAATTTGTGTCGTTATGACTCATAATAACATTTATAACTTATAAGAGTTAACAATAAAGTGCAAGGATAATAATATATGAAAAGTCCATCATTTTTTTTTTGTATTTTAAAGCACAGTTTAATGGTCACAAAATATAAAATTAGTATCTCTTAAAGGTAACTTATATAAACCTGAACACAAAAACTTAAATGTTAATAAACGCGTTATAATTGGAAAATAAAATGAAATTATTTTCTTAAATTGTAATAATGCAATAAACTTAAAATAGGTAATATTATTTATAATTATAACCAACATACAGATAAATAATATTTAATACAGTATCGAAAAGGCAATGTTATACGTTTAAGTGAACATAATATATGCTTCATTACAGGAAGGTATAAAATAATATATTGATCATTCCAACTATCTAAAGTACATAAAGTATAATATTTAACTACTCTTCCCAATAACGAATATGTATGACTATTATTAGGAACTGATTAAATATATATATATATATATATAACTGATTATTAGGTACTGGTTAAACAAAACAAAAAAAAAAAAAATGTAATATGTTTAAATTTAAATATGGTCTATAAAAACTATAATATATATGATATAGAATAATATAATAATATAATAAAACATTACGTGGAATGACTGTGCATAATTTTGAAAATTATTTGATTACCTACAACGTTACCTTTTGAAGGTATTTGTCGTATGGAACGAATAAAATTCCGGTTTGTAATAATTATAATAATAATAATAATAATAGTAGTAATAGTATAATAATGATGATATTTATAAGAATAATAATAATAAGATGATGATAATAATAATAGTAAAATTATTATGTGACACGAACAAATAATATAATAATATTATATAGGTAATAAGTGTAGCGATATTATTATCTAAAAATTGTTTTATTCTTTTTTTCTCTTATAATGACGTATAATATTTAAAGTTTTGTTTATATGACTAAAAATGCAACGCGATCGGCCGTCGCGTTTCGCTCAAAATAAGTTCAAACTCTGGAGTTTGTTGACTAGATCTCTTCTGAACCGTCTGATCGAAGTGCTAATGTACGAGTAGTTGGTTTGATAGTCATTGTTGGGCAACAGACCGGCCCGCGTGCATGACTCGCAGCAGAACTTCTTGTAGTACGGATGATTGCAGTAGGATCCCTTCACGATCAGTGAACAATTGGCGAAAAACCGGCTGTCCGTGCAGTTCGGATGAATGTACACGCCTATAAAAACAACGAACGAAAAACGACGATTTAAAACAAAAGCGCAATTATTTTCTTTCAAATCGCTCGAGGTGTAGGTAGGTCTATCTATTACAAATTATGCTAAAGCCTATTCTCTCACGACATCGTGTTCGAAACAACCTAAGTTGATAATCGTTGCCCACGTAATAACATTTTTGATGACAATTAATTTTAAATACTTTTAAATTTTTTATTAATAGAGCCGTAAACCCACTACGTAGAACACCTTAAAATTGTAATCGTCAAGCACCGTTTAAAGACAATATTTACTGTCAATTGTGTTGAATTTAAATAAGTTCGTTTTTCGGCCAAGACAAGAATTCGTCACGTTATAAACTACTGCAATGCGCTTGTATTACTATATCGCGTCAATATAACGATAGACTTACGAATTCGGTAAAAACATATCAAACTACCTCCCACATGAATCAAATTACAACACACCGTGTACAACTGAGATAATAATTGTCTCCCCCCTTTCTATTACACGACCCTATTTTCAATAAAAACCGTGCAAATATTATTTATTATTATTTTACTATGACATTGTGTACCTACTATATGCAATTACTGTACGTACCTTCTATTGTAATGTTTACGGTTTTCTCATCGGTGCTGTACGCGTTGTACGCTTCACATTTATAAGAACCCGAATCCGAAGCGTTCGTACGGACGACGACCAACTTGTTTTCTATAAGAGAAGAAAGAAAAAATCATGTACGAGCTCGATAAATATGAGTACACTCATTATGCCGATTTGCATAATTTAAAACAATCGTCGTTTGTGGTGGGTACACACGCTTACCGGTCGCCTGAATCCGTTCATTGTTCTGTAGTATTTGCCCGTCTTTGTACCAGGTCACAGCGGGAATCGGATAACCGTCCACCGAACAAGGAATCGTCAGGTCCGAACCGACGGCTATCGTTGTGGATGGTAAAGATATATTAACTCGAACGGGTACTGCGCCAGAAAAATGTTCAATTAAAATCATTGCAACACGGTATTATTTCAGTTTTTGAGCAAATCAAAAAATCACGAACAAATTCGTGTTCGATTGTTTTTGATTTTCATTTTATACTACTGTTTGTAAAAACTGATTTTTAGCATTGAGATAAATATTTAAAAATTCAAATGAAAAATTGCATGAATTCCCATTATATATATAAATTAAAAAGTGATTATTGCACTAAATGACCTTAATATCGCAAAATATAAAATACATTTCGTTTAAATTATTCAAATTCTTGAAATTAATAATTCATTAGTATTATAATAAATAATAAAGAGTAGTACAATGTGTACAATGTGCAATAATTTCCATAACCAACAGCCAAGAAAATTAATTTTGGTTAGTGTAAAGTGTTTTCTCTACACACATTGAATAGATAATTTATGAAGATACACATGCTGCACAAATGTACCTATTACTTATAATTGTATTGTTTGGTATGGTATCGATCTGTTAAATTAGACTAATACTACAATAAATAATAATTATTAGTTATCTAAAAGCAATATTTTAGTATTTTTAAATCAATTACAATTGATAACAAACACCAATAAATAACACGGTTATTAGTAATAGGAAACCAAATGCAAGAGTGTTAAGAGACATACGAGTAATATAACTCTTATAAATATCTAATACTGAAGTATAATATAGTATTATGCAGAGGACTTTTTTCGTTTTAATTTTATAACTAAAGTAATGTCATATAATGTTGTTACAAAATCCACCATCGAAAAAAACCTTTGTATAAAATATAGTTACGTATCTGTTATGTTTAAAATAAAAAAAATTACCGTTTTACCAGTGTGATGAGAGTCTGTACTAAAAATGAAATATTACTACTAGTCATCGATCTAGCTTGAAAGTAAATAAATAACCATATTTTGACGTTTACTGTTATGTACAGCGTATTTCACTTAAATAGTAACGTACAATATTTCAGCCGGAAGACTATAGATTATAATAGAGGTTTTTTGAGGAAGATAGAGACTATTAAAATACACATTTTATGCGAGTTTTAAGATTTTCACCTTTTCCGTGTACCCTACGTGCAATTACTGAATTACGTTAATATTTTTTTAAATGGCAACACAACATAATACTGTTCCATATAGGTCTATTTTTTTGTCGAGCTACTAAAACTCAGAAATTTTTTTTTTTATTACAATAATTGACTGACTTAAGCAATTATTTAAGGTTTTCCGTTGAATAGGAAGTTTTGTATTGTATGGACATATTTGACTTTTGTTTTATGTAAAAAAATTATTACTGTGATTAGGGCATGTGAAATTAAATAATATTTCTATCAACGTACAAAGTGTCACACAGTATTATGATTTACAATTAGCATAGAATGTGTATTATAGTATCCTTTGTCTTCCTCAAAACTTACCAATTCAATCTAATGTCGTACGACTGAAATTCCGCGTTACCTACTGTTTAAGTGAAAATGGAACTTAATGCATACTGCTATATATAGTGATCACGCGATTCAACCACTAGTTACGTTCCTAAATGTGAAAAATGTGGCACACGGTTGGTTTGAAGGTTGAAATATGCAGATGGATTTAATTATACGTATGCCGCGTGAAATTTCAACGTCCACGGCACCTTTGTGTTGGCACTGTCGGGAAGGGGAGGGGCGGTGACACTTACCGGTGAAGACCTTTTGCTGGGGCGGCTGCGTAGTCTCGATTTCGGTGTGTTGCGGAGTGGTGACAGTTCTGTAGATGGGTGTCGGCCTGGTGAGCCTGACGACGATCGGCTTGAGTCGGATCACGTCACCGGTACCCGGATGCCTGGGCGGTGGCACCAGGTACGGGCTATACGGATAGTTGTCGGAAGTGCCGTGCGCCTGAAGCGTGACGCTCCACGACGACGCCCGGCCGATGCCGTTGTACACCTGGCACGTATACGGGCCGAGCACGTTTATCGTCACCAGTCGGATGTACAAAGAATGGTCGTTCCGCTGTTCGAACGTCTCGGACGTCATAGGCAACATCCGGTCGGCACGCCACCAAGTGACGATCGGCCGCGGCCAGCCGACTGCGTAACACTGCAGCACGGTGGGGTTGTTGAGCGCGACGATCACGGCAGTGCTCTCCTCGCCGATAACGTTTGCGGGTCTTGGGATCGGGTCTGCACGACGGCGGGGACGACGAGTGGCGGGTATGAGAAGTAGAAGTAGAAGAACAAGAACAACATGAAGATGAAGAAGAACACCGGCCAACGGTGCGAAAACACATGCAAACATCGAGTGTGTAAGTTAAAGTAAGCTAAGGTAGTGCTCGAATTGGTTAGGTGTACAGGGGGACGGAGCTTTATTTCCATTATTTTTTTTATTTTTTTTTTTTTGGTACTCTAAATTTTTATTTTTTGCCAGAGCAAGGAGAACAATCTAATGTCTAACTTTATATTATTATTGAAATGTGAATTTTATTTTTTTTATAATGATAGGTATTACATTATTATTTATTTCTGACAATACATTAATTATTGGAAAAAATGTAATGAATTTTACAATGTTTAATATTTTTGATTTTAGTTAACACTAAATACTATGTAGTTCATTTATTTGGTAACACGTCTACTGACGATTTCTACCGTTCTTATTTTATTACGTTCACAGGGATATTCGATCAACGATTTCTCTTTCTCTCTTTCGACGAACACAGTCATAATTGTATTGTATTATATCAATACATCATATAGTTTATGTTATTACTTATTAGTTAAAGATATTATTGGTCTTTGTTTTTAATTTTTAGTATTAGGGGAATCGATAAGAACATAAATTCACGGTCCTTAACATACATTCTATTTTTAGATTTTCATTTCATAAATATGCAGTAGAGATATTTTAGTATTCAAAAAGATGTGGTAATGCCTTGTAGATGTGAAGCCAGTGTTAAATAACATTACATTTGGGTTGTAGTTTCAAACTATCAGATTGAGTTCATCTACTTGATTTTTTCCAATTCGAGCACAAATATTAGGTTGTAATGATTATAAATTATAAATTATCAAAGATGCGTTATGCGAAGAATCCGTAAGCGTTATACTCGTAATAATACAATATTATTATTAAATTACGTGTTTGACAATCATATTTTTCTACGTGCAGTGTACATTTTAGAAGGCACCATATCAGCATTTGTTGTACTCAGCTTTCGATTTGATTTATGTGCATATTTTGGTAAATAGTATGACTTATTTTAAAATTAAAATATTAAAAAAAATCTCCACAAAATCACAAATAATGTCGTTTAATTTATGATAGTTTTATTCATTCTAATAATATTAAAATTAATGAAGTGATACTTGAACTGCTAAAAATAGTTGTATATAAATTATCTATGTCACACTTGATCTACGAAGACAACAAATGCCAGTGAGGTGGCTTCTAAAAAGTGTAAAAAGATCAAAAAGTTTTCATTATAACATTTTCCTCTAACAAGTAGATTAGTAAAAAACAGTGTTTAGTACTATTTGAAAAAAAAAATGTGTATTTTGTACTGTACGAATAGCAGAACGTTACTTGTGCCATGTCCTGCAGTTGGATATGAATCCACAAAATACAAAGTTTCGTCAAGCCGGTTTTTATTTATATACTTAACCGGCTTTAACTTGAAGGACATGGCATTGTAATGGAAAAAAATGTCTAAATAATGTAATAGCTGGTATTATGCACGGGTAAAGATAGTCTATCAATGTAAACGCATACCTATTCTAATATTTCAAAATAAAGCGCAAGTTTAAGATACAAGAACAATGAATCTCATACCTTTAACCGTTAAGTAGACTTCTTTTCTGATTGGTTCACCGATACCGTTGCTAGCCATACAAATGTATACTCCAGAATCGTATTTGTACAGTCCGACGATCTGTAGTGTACCGTCGGCAAACAGTTTGTAATGACCACCCGATCCGTCGATCTGAAACACGATTATACCTTCAATCAATATAAATATATAATGATAATATTATCTAATTTTTGTCTTAGTTGGTTTTTATTTTTCGTTCATCCTATTTTCAAAGTAATTGCAAATTGAATATGAGTTTTTATTGATCGTAAACAGATATTGTTCATTGTGCAGGTACTATTACTGCCGCACCTCGAAAACCATCATAAACTAAATTATTTTTCGAAGAATTTTAGAAAGCATACGAGTTATTTTATTTTAAAAATTTACAAAATATGAAGAAGTTTTGATTTAATTTGAATTTTTGAACTTTTGGCGTTGGAATGGCTAACCTTGTAAACTACCTATACTCGTATGGTCAATTGAGTGGGATTTTAGATTTTTATGAATGAAAAATTTCCTATATAACGATTTTTACAGGCTCACCATATTCAACTGCAGTCGTAAGTCATATTTTCGATTCACATTAAGATAACTGTATTTTAAAGTATTATTACCAGTGTGGTGTTCTTCTGCCAAACAATCGTAGGTGTAGGATTACCAATGACTATGCATCTGAGAGTGGCGTAGTTACCTTCGTCGGCCTCTACGTTTGAATCGACTGTAACGATTTGAGGAGGTGATTCTGTTTGGCACATAAGGAAAAATAATAATACTTTATTAGAAATATATACAATTTTAAAACTTGTTATTTGAGTTTATAAACAGGCTTACACCCACATTTGTGTGTGTGTGTACTTAACATATTTTTCATTTTCCTCCCTTTTATAAATAATTAAAATGTCGACTTTATTTTTCTATGTATTTAAATTAATATATTTTTTTTTGTTCTAAAGTATAATAATATTTTTAAAATTAATTCTTAGCCACCGGTCATAAAACAATATTTTTAAGAAAAAGAGCTTTAGCCTAAAGACTACAATCGTGTGTAAGCTACTGTTATTAGTATGTGTAATAAACATAATAAAAATAATCTCTTGTAACTACTTGACGCCTAACGTTCGGTAAGTAAGTACTTATATACCTTTTTCTTGCATAATCGCAGTGGTTGTCGATAACGTCGTAGTTGAGGTGGACTGTTGTGGACGCAAACAGAAAGTACCACAACCGTTGTAACAACATTTGTCGTCTCCTACACAATCAGCATCTGTTCTACACTGTTCGGCGCAGTCGCTTTGGTAGACTGCAAGCTGAGGACATTCTCCTGGCTTGAATACTTCAAACAAAATAGCCGTACATCAATAAAATTCATTGTTAAACGATAATATAATGAATTTGTATACATTAAGTAAAAATAAGAATAAATTATCGTGAATTTAAAGATAACAAATGTATAATATAAATACGTATAACAACTACTTGACTAATATTTTATTATCTAAATAATTTAAATTATGTTTATTTTTATTAATGTTATTATTACCTGGTCTACATGTGGCTTTGTATTTAGAGTCTCCGCTGTCTGATGTAATAACATCCACTATACATTGATAATCTGTCGGGCAAACTGATTTCTGATCTGGGCCTGGCAAGCAAGGATTATAACATCGGCAGTCTTCACAACCAACTGCATTAACCCAATGTTCAAGTCCATACGGACATCTTGTTGCTTCTTCAGATAGTTGTTTACAACGTAATTTTCCTGCTTCACAAATGTCCGTGGATATTTGTGGTTCTTCGGGTTTTGCTGGTCGTGGTTCCTGTTCAATTTTATTTGCTGCAAAACAGTAAAATATAACTAAGTTTAATTATGTTTCTTTAAAAATAAAAGTAGGGTTTGCTTTTTATTTACCATTTGGATCAATATACGGGTAGCAAATTCTTTCACATTCTTCAACCGATTGGAACTTATTAGCATTTCCTTCACAGCCACTATAAGCGAAAGGCTCACAGCGTCTAGAGGATGTTTTGAAATACCACATATCAATCTATAGAAACAATATAAAAGAATATATAAATTAATGTATTTATATTTTATATTATAAGTAATCAAATTTAAGGTCATATTATTACGGTTTGGAGGCAAGGACCCGGGTCGAGTGGAATTAGACAAACGTCGCTTGGTCGTGTTGGAGCTATTATAGGTGAAGCAGCTGTTGTTACAACATTTTGTACACAACGTGTTTCACATGATTGACGGTCATTAAAACGATTAGAATTTCCTTGACATCCACCATATCGGAATTGGAAACATCTATCGCTATTTTTATCGTAATACCATTGTCTGAAATCTCCTCTACACGGTCCTTCTACTCTTGGTAGTTGACATAGATCTAGAAAGGAAAAATATGAATTGTTATTATTTTTTATGATTACTACTTTATTTAATTAAATTATTGCTACTATTCTAACAATATAACATTACATTACCTTGTGCTTCGAAACACTGTCGTTCACATTCTTGTTTAGAATCAAAGCGGTTGTCATTACCTCCACAACCACCGTACATAAATTGTTTGCACACGCCATCTTGTCTATCATAGAAATATTTAGAAGACATATTGCTACAGTTACCACGGTCTTGAGACAAGAAGCATTTATCTGTAAATTATATTAAAAAACAATTATTGTTTACGTTATTTTCCTTTTATCATATTGATAATATACCTTTTGAAAATTGAGGAGGTGCCAAAGTTGTAATACGGCTAGAATCGATACACTTGTTTTCACAACTATATTCTGTTTCAAAATTATTTTCATTTCCGCCACAACCGCCGTAATAAAATTGTTTACAACGGCCATCCAAAGAGTTAAAGTACCAACGATTTACGTAGTCATGACATTCACCAACAAGAGCAGGCAATTTACACGTATCCAGTTCTGAAATGTCAATGGATTTTTTAATTTTTCTTCTAGAAAATGTTTAAAAATACTATACTTTAACCATTATAATGGCTTACTTCTCTTAGATGGACATTTCCTTTCACAAGACTCTTGCGTCTCATAATTGTTAGCATTGGCACCACAACCAGTATAATAGAAAGGCTTACATGCGTTTTCGTTATTATCAAAATACCACCTTGGGATCTTCTTATCACAGCTTTTATCACCCCGAGCAACAGTCATCAAACATTCTTCTAAATATTTACCAAACCCACATGCATTTTATGTTAGTAGCAAACAACGTTTTAATTATTAAATATTAATATTATTTTACATTCAGTTCAAATACAATATTATGTTATTAAAATCAAAATTGTTAGAACAAATCAACATTGTTAAAACAAATAAACAGCACTAAAGACTTAGTAAGTTAAGAACGACAGTACATCCCAAGTCCATTCGTAATTTATAGACTGTATAGGTTTTATGTACCTTTAATTAATAACTCTGAATAACAATTCGCAATACAATCTGATTGTGAATGAAACCTATTTTTGTTTCCGCCACAACCTCCATACAAAAATTTCCTACATTTCATTTTTTCACTGTTGTAATACCAATAGACTTTAGTACCCTCACAGGGACCAGAGTCCTTTGGTAGTTTGCAAACATCTTCGTCTAGTTTTTCTAGAAAACAATTAGATGTATAACGATAAATCATGGAAAATTCTTCATTCGTTACTGATGTTCTTCGTCAATTAATTAATGTCATTATTACATGTCATATCTATTACGTTAATGCACTATTGTCTTATGGATTATGCTTATCTACTTACATGCACTTTAAAATCAAATTTTAAATGTCTACTATAAAATTGGATTAAAATTCTACTATTATTCGTAATCTGATTAATTAAGCTTACCTTGGATTTTAAGTGGGTTTATGCATTTATGATTGCATGACTCTTTATTCAAGAAATTATTTTGATTTCCTTTACAGCCACCATAATTAAATTGTGAACAAGTACGTGTAGATTTATCGTAGTACCAACGTGAGAAGTTACCTTTACAAGGTCCAGGTGTAAGTGGTTGTTCACAAGGATCTATTTAAAACAAAAAAAAAAAGTATAAATATAAAGACAGTTATATTATTCGGTTATTATTTGTTATACCCAAAGTATCAGGAACAACACAAAGGTGTTCACATTCTTCACGTGTTTGGAATTTGTTATTATTACCAAGGCATCCACCATAAACAAATTGTGCACATTGTTTTCGTTCTTGATCGTAGTACCAAGTAGGGTAATATCCTTCACACGGACCCACGCTTTTTGGTAAGTAGCATACATCTATATAAATAAATGTTTTCAATTGAATATAATGAAATAAATAAATTGGTTAATTATCTAATTATTAATGTACCTCGACCAGATGGTTCAACACACACATCTTTACATTCTTCTTGTGTTTTGAAACGATTATTATTTCCATTACATCCTCCATACCAAAATCTTGAACAACCACCATACTCAGTATCAAAGAACCATTTAACAGTGAAATCTGAACAGCTACCTCGATCTTTCGGCTCTTTACATCTATCTAAAAGTTGTACGATTAATTTAATAATTTAAAATATCAAGTTAATAATTAAGCGTTGTATAGTTACCTCCAGGTAGAATGGGTTTAGATGAACATCCTTCGAAATTTTCTCCTTTAGATTCAGTTATACCATCTAAACAACAACCATACTTAGATGCCTCGCAACTACAATTTTTAGTCTCATCTAGAGCTGGTGTATTTTTATCACCACAACATCCATATTGAGTATATTCACAACCACATCCTAAGTCAAAAAAACAAAAAATTTTAATATTTAGAAATATTATTAGAAAATTAACTTTCAGAATATTGTACCTTGTGAGTTCGGACCAAGCGCTTTAGTAATACCATCAGGACAGCAACCAAACTGGTATGTATGGCACGCACAACCTTCGTACTGAGGCCCTGAAGCTGGCGTGAAATTGTCTGGGCAACATTTATGTTCGGTGTATTGGCAACTGCAGCCAGCGTTATTTGGCCCTCTAGCAGTTGTAGTATTGTCTGGGCAACATCCAAATGGTGTGTAAATACATCCACAACCTAAAATAAAAATAATTTGTAAAAAACATTTCATATGTACCAAATCTTACCATTTTATAACTAACATAATATGGTTATTGTAAATATTACATTATACATTTACAGATTGTATACAGGTATGTAAAATAAAGTAAATAAAGTATTAAATATATAGCTTAAACAAAGAAAAAATATTTGTACAAGTTATTTTTAAAAATACCTTGTAGACTAGGTCCATTAGCTGGTACTATATTGTCTGGACAACAACCATATTGAGAACTTAAGCAACAGCCTTCTTTATTTGGTCCATGTGCAGCAGTAATATTATCGTCACAACACCCAAATTGTTCTTTAGCACATGCTGATAAACATTCTGGAAATATATCAGATAATGATATCAAATTATGATTATTTTTTAGTTTACTCAATTATTGAACTATATAAATTTAATAATTTATTATATTGAAGTGAAACATCTATGAGTTTTGTTTTAATAATTTTAAAATTTAAAACATATACTATTGTAGTAACTGACTACATAGAGCATTACAATTTATTATACTATTTTCTTATAATTTTTACTAACAAAATTACCTGTGTCGTTTTCATTATAAGTGCAGTTATCGAAGTTAACTCCTACACATCCTTCAAGGTTGAATCCAGATGCTGACGATGTTCCATCAGGACAGCATCCAAATTCTGAGAATTGACACGAGTCGGTCGGTTCTTCTGAAGTAGATGTTACGAAAATGAAATCATCAGTCGTCACTGGAATATGTTTGTAGTTTAAGTATACTTTAAATAATCATTCTATTATTATAATTAATTAAATTTATTGTATTTATTTTATAATACAGGAATAACCAACTCAGACTTAACAAAGGAAAAAATCAAAATTTAATCGTCCTATGTCCTGAATAGTATTTGAATAGCCTTTTATTTTTCACTTTATTTATTATAAAAGTTTTAAAATATAAATTTATAAACTTAGGATGAGCTCTACCATTACACCACTTGCTTGTAGGTATCAGTTACCTATCTACCTATATATATTATATATTATATTATTTCAATTAATGTTTATGTGACACAAATATTATATTATATTCCTAGCCAAATACTGTTAAATATTACGAAACATACAGATATATTTTTAAGTACCTAGTTAAATATATTGTACGTATTATTATTTCAATTAATATAATCTAAAATGTTAAATTATTCTGAAGATTGGAAATTTTAATTTATTATAAAAGACAATAGAATACTTTACAATAAAAATGTCAGATCTTTGTGATTATTTTTATTTTAAATTTCAAAAAAAAAAAAACCATCAAAATCGTTAACATTAAAATATTCAGTTTTGTCCTCACATGAATTTAAAATACCTATAAAAAATTGCGCATAATATGTATTTTCAGAATATTTAAATGAATATAAGAGTAACTTTGAAAAAAAATTATATTACATTTAAAGATAAAAATTCAAACATAAATTGATACTGGTGAATTTTTAAATTAATTTTATAGATACATAGTATGAAATAAGTTTAAATATTTTCGAAAATTTCGATGTGTACACACAATGTCAATTTAAGTAATTAGTAGAATATATCAAGTTTTCAAGATAAATATTTTAATGATTTATATAAAAATAATGTTAATAGTATAAGTAGAATTATTTACTTTATGTACTTTAAAAATTCATAAAAAAAATTGATGTAACTTAAAGCTACTTTTTTTATATTATTTTTTTTTTTATTTTAGTCAATTATAAGTAATATTTTGTTATTGTTTATAACTTATAAAATTATAAACATAAAAATAACAATAATAATACAATTATTATTTTATTTACGATAAAAATTCTGTTTTTGTTTTGGTATTGATTGATCCTACATTTCTTTAAAATGAATAACTATCACGTTTTAATACACAATATTGTATAACCATCAATATCAAAACTTACAATTATCTTGGCAACCAGCCATGTTTGGTCCTGTAGCTGCGGTAACATTATCTGCACAACAACCGTATTGCGTTTCCAAACACGAATCACATTCTCCTGATCCTTCAACGCAATTATAACATCCTTGGAAACTTGGTCCTGTAGCAGGAGTAATTCCATTTGGACAACAACCAAATCTGAAATTTATATAAACAAAAAATAAAAATAAATGATTGTTAATAATAAATTATAATTATTTTGAATATTATTACTACTAAAAATCATTTAATGTATTAATATTACTGTGTATTTTTGCATCCGAGATCAGGTGTCAATGTCGTTGTTATGACAGGTAACTCAACAGGACATCCTTCGAAATCATTTCCTAGTGCAATACTAAAGCCATCTGAACAGCAGCCATACAAAGTAGCGTTACACATTGAAGGAGGACATCCTTCATTTTTAGGACCGGTTGCAGGAGTTACACCATCCGAACAACAGTTATGTTCTGTATCTTTACAGGTATGTACATCCGGACAACCTAAAATATTTGTAATTACAAAATCAATTGAAACTTCAAACAAAAATTGACTTGTAATAAAAACATTAATTGAAACTTCAAACAAAAAATTAATTTATTAATCAATTAGCTTAAAAAAATATATTTAAATAAACGTTTTCTGTTTAAAAATACCAGCACTAAATGGTCCTTTAGCAGGCGTTTTGTCATCAAAACAGCATCCAAATTCTGATGTCTGACAACCGGCCAATTTCTTTTTTTTCTTACAAATACGTTTACCCTTCTTCGAAGCTTCAATCAATGGATTTTCTGCCTTAGTAGCTGCAATATAATAAAATATTTTATTTTTTTTTTAAATTCCAAAAACTATGAATTAAACGTTATACTTTTTTTAGTTGATTTAGTCACTGCAGTTAATGTTGTCATAACTGGAGATGATTCGCTGGTGTAGTCAGAAGTGCTAACTGACATCTCAGTTGATGATGCAATTGTTTCTAATGATGATGGGGACGTAGATGGTTCAGTGCTCGATGATAAATTAATGGTTGATGCAATATCCGTAGTGGACATTTCATTCGTACTTGTTTCAGTTATTGAATCGGATACAATAGTGCTTTCTGTATCAGTGGAAGACATTGACATAGTTGTTAACTCCATAGGAGTAGTTTTATCACTTTTTTCGGTACTGGAATCAGCTGTTGATGATGAAATATCTACCGAAGTTTCTGTTTGAAGTGTTTCAGTCTGAGATGTAATTGTTGTTTGTTCAGATGATGAAGACGGAGAAGCTGAAGAAACTGGTGTAACAATGTCAGTCGTCGAAGAAATATCCACATTTGTTGACATGTCAGTAGTTGAATAATCACTTGTTGAAACATCCGTGGTTGATATATCAGTAGTCGACATATCCGTTGTTGAAAAAACAGTTGAGGACTCAAAAGTAGTTGATAGATCATTTGAAATGTCTGGGACATTAGTAGGTTTAGCATTAGAAAACTTTAATTGAGAATCTAAAATAGCTTGTCTCTTTTTCCGTTTGATTGGGGAAGTAGTAGTAGTAATGGAGTTCGTTTTCTTTTGTGTAGTTGTTACTTTTATTTCTGAAGGTGTAGTAGTGCTATCATTTTCAGTACTCATGGAATCTGTAGTCAATGTATCAGATTCTTCGGATTTCATTGTATTTTTAAAATCTGTACTCATCATATTGTCATCGGGTGATTGTGTGTAGGGCGATGTTGTAGCCTATAATAAGATAATTAATTACAAATGTAAGATGATTACATTTGAAAAAACATCAATGACAATTTTTCGCAAGGTAAGCAATATAATTTATAGTCATATTAGCAATTAGCATAATAGTAAAATATTTACTTCATAATCTGGTTCACTTGCAAATGGAGTAACAGTTATCATTTCATCTTCACATTCTTCATCTTCGAGAGTATCTTCTTCCGTAATTGGTTTCTTAGACTCAACAGGCATAATTTGATCTATACAAAAACAAGCATAAGTTAATTCTTCTTTATCAGAGATATCAATATAAAGAGGTTCCATAATATGAAAATAAAATTATTTTTACCTTCACCACAAGGCTGCTTATTACATTCATCGCTAGTGTATAAAAGTGTTTCAGGTTTACACTGACTAGCATCCACAGTAGAGTTTCCAACCATACAAAATACCTTCCTACTTTTTTCTCCAGAACCACAAGGTTTCGAACACTATGTATTAAATTGTTTTATAAATTAATAATAAATTAAATAAAATCATTAGCTAACCAATATTTAAACGTACCGCAGTCCAAGGGCCTGAAAACCATTCTCCTTTGCATGTTTCTTTACCAGTACAATTTTTAGTATCTTCGTACTTTTTGCTTGGATCGCATTTTGCACTATCAACCTTTTTAATCGATTCACCGACTAGAGATCCACAAAAAACTTTTCTGATTTGTTTTCCAGTGCTGCATTTTGATGAACACTAGATACATTTCATATTATTATAAAGATATATCGTATCAAATAAAATAATAACAATAATAATATAATTTGTATTGAAATGTACCTCACTCCATTGAGTGGCATACCACTGATACTCGCATGCATCTGAAGGTGTGCAATTTCTTACAGTCTCTGGGTATTTTGATTTCTTACAAAATTGGTTATCATATAACTTTCCTTTAGCATTTGCACAAATTACTTGTCTAGTTTCGAAATCCATATTACAATCGCCACACTAAATTTAAATAGTAAAGTAATTAAATATCATTGATAAATATTAATAATAATTAGCTTTCTTACTCCTGACCACGCAGATGTCACCCAATCGACGCCCTCGCATGGACGCAGATGACATGCTTTTTCTGTGTCTGGTTTTTTAGTCTCACATTCATCATCGTTTAAGACAATAATTTTCTTGTCCACTTTTCTGTAACAACTAACTTTTCTAGTTTGTTTACCTGCTCCACACAGTTGATTGCACTGTTGATAAAAAAAAATTAAATTATCTAACATTGTATTTCTGAACCAAATTTATTAATTGATATACTAAACGTTAAAACGAATCTTTTTAGTGTGAAATATTAAAGTATTATCGTTATGTTTAAATTAAAAAATAACAAGTAATATTATTCAAACTATACTTACACAAGCTATAATAATTATAATACATAACACAATATACATAGGTAATATGTAAATTAAGAAGTAAATACATTTTTGTTGTTATTATTTTGATTTTTTGAAATATTTAACTTTCCGAAGTGATTATTACTAAACAAAAATTATTAAAAATTAACAAAATGTTTTGTTTTCCAAGGGATAACATTTTATTTAAATGTTATTAAAAAAGATCTACATTTGAGCCCTCATTAAAAGAAAAATACATAAACTTAAACTGGTCTAAATTTTTTTCCCTTAAATTAGTAAAACTCCCTATATAATAATGTACAATATTTATCAAATAATAAAAAGTTAACCATAAAATAATAATAGAGTATAAATGTTCTTTAATGATATAATATTAAAATTAAAATTTTTGTATTATATTATTATGTTAAATAAAAAATAAGAATAAAATAAAATACTTCAATAATATACTCCGTAATTAATAATGTAATTATTTAATATTGTTTATTTTAATTTAAATATAAATATTTTTTAAATAAATCTTTTACTTACAGGTCTCCAAGGATCAGTGTGCCATAATGGGCATTCTAGGCCTATATTGCATGGTTGTACAGTGTCTGGTTTAGTTCCATCATATTGGTTACAGTAGTTACTATCTACGGGAACATCAATACCATTGATTCGTCGCACACATCCAATCTAAAATCATAATTGTTATATACAAGGTACTTAAAATATTAGTACCAATAGATTAATTATAAAACAATTTATATTGTTTCTAAATTATTTTAATGATAGTATTAAAGTCTGGCTTTAAAGGAAATATTTTGTTTAAAAATCGTATTAATATTTATTTTATCTTCGAGTTTAAGTTAAAGTACTTATTCATCAAATACCGTGTAGAAAAACTACGTCTTTTCAAACTATTCAAATATTTTGTAAATTGTAGAAATTGTAGTCAGTAATGATAAAAAAAAAAGAAAAAGTCAAAATTATTATTTATTGGTTGTATTTGGTTATTTTAAATGTTTTACTTCTCTAGTCTGTGTTCCGTTTGTTCCACATTTGTGTGTACATGCTGTCCAATTAGCAGGCGCCCATTTGGGTGGACATGGTTCCATCGAACACGATTGTGATTTTAATGGTTCCAAACCTGGGTCACAGAGTTCTGCGGGTGCGGGCATTGAGTCATTTTTTTGTGCACACCAAACGTTTCGAGTTCTAATACCTTAAAGACAAAAATAGTTAATAAAATATAAAGTTTTGATATGCAGTTTGTTATATTTATACTTACATATTAACCAATTGGTTATTTAATAATAATTTCGAAAATATGTGTATGTATAGTGTAGGTAATTATATTAATTATAAATTGTATAATATTATCATAAAATGATTTTCAATTCTAACTATATAATTTAAGAAACAAAAAAAAAATAACTTAAAGAGTTTTTAAATATTTTTTCTTATAATAATAGAATATTGAACATAAAATTTAATCAAACTTAAAAATATTGAAAATTTTTATAAAATAAAATAATTATCATTTTCAAAATGATAGTACCTAAACGTTCTAAACAAATCATAGAATTGACTGAAGTTAAAATCATCTCTTTGAAGCATTAAAGTCTACATAACAATACATGTTTTCAAAATAACAACAACAAAAACGTATTACTACCTTTTCTACCTAAAACCTTGATTGTGATTTACGAACAAGATAAATAAAAATTTATTCAATACAGATTTTGATCATATTCTAAACATCTAAAACTACATTAATTAAACATAAACTATTTACAATGGTTATGTTGCTCCAAATTTATATCTATGATAAAAAATTGTAGAATTTTTTTAAAAAAAAACACTGCTTTCTGTAATATAAGAGTGATAAAATATGTCAGGTAAAATGCACAAATATGACGTTATATTTATGATAATATATGGACATATGGCGTGTATAATATTATAGTATTTATCTAACATGTAACTAAACTTAATGCCTATAAATAATTAAAACCTGTTAGCAAAAAAGAAATGTTGACTATTATTACCTCCGCCGCAAGTCGTGTTGCATTCAGTGAACTCATTATACATCCAATTGTATCCTCTGGATAATGTTAGTTTTGCGGCACTAGTTGGAATACTATACTCGTATTCAATTCCGGGATTAGCTTCTTGATACAGTAACTAGTGTAATACGTAATACAAATATCGTTAAAAATGTTTCTAACTATTAATAAACTAGGTAATGTATACTAAGTTTTGATTAAGCAAATGGTTTTATTCGTATCAAGTAAAAAGTTAATTAAAACTAATTGGTGTCGAGTTTGCGCCCATACTGGCTTAAAGGTTTACGGTAAATCATTATTTATCACATAGTTAGTATAGGTAAACAAACGAAAAAAAAAGAGAAGATATTTACTACTTAATTAGTGGAAACTAGGTCCATAAATCATTAATATAGAGAAATATAAATTTTAACACAATATGAAATTTAATTAACAATTAAAACATTTTGAACGAACATAAGAACTATTTATAATTATTTTGATTTATTATTATAATTTTTAGTTAGTAAATACAAAATTAAAAATAAAATATAAACTCAACTTACCACAATATAAATGGCTTCTGAAATCGGTCCTAAAGATGTAATTATTTCGGGTGTGTAAAGTGCTCGTTTTTTCCTCTCGTAATGGAAAACGGAATTGCAGATTTTCAGGCTTCTAGGATAATCTATCTTCCAATTACCGTTTAGGTAGTAGTGTCCAGAAATGTTTCTAATAGCTTTAAATATTATGTTTATGTAATAAAATATTAAGAAAGAAAACCGCCAATGTTTTAAAATTATTAGTTACCTAAATAATTATTAGACGGCTGAATTTCCCTCACTCTTATGTTAGTGGCACCTGCCGGAATCAAAAGTATATCCGTGTACCCTGGAAATAAAATTAAAAAAAAAAAAAAAAGTATGTAAATAATTATTTAAAATAATAACATACTTAAAAAAAATAAATATGTAATTAATAAAAATAATAAAATTGTATTATAAATTATTGTGTAAGTTGTATAGTGTACCTACTATATAGAAATTGTTTTAAAACGCATATACACAACAATGATCTTTATTCAACAGTGCTATAATATACATACACGGTACATTTTATCGACAATAGTAATCATTAAAATGAGGTTTTAACAAATATAATTTTTATATAGCTACGTACCGTATTGTAAATCGTTCATGTCCAAAATACCTTGAACGGTATTACAGTTGGAACCATCTCCTCCACAGTTACGGCAACGATCTTCTCTTACTGGCGAACCCAATAGGTTGTCACATCCTACGGACTGAAATTTATATTTATTTAATCCAAAAACATAAGTATTTCATATTGATAATACAATAATAGAAACGACGTAGCATAATTTTATTAATATGACGTCCAATAGTAAAAATGTAAATTATGTTTCTGATTAGATTAAAGTCATGGTATATCTTCAAATATCGAATGAAAATATTTAATAAGCAATGTTTATATTGCTATTATATGGTTTATCATGATAGTATAAAAACTGACTCGAATACAAATTTTAAATTTAATTAATAAAACAATAACAGTATGAATTAATCCTCAAATCTCGATTGTCACTACGACAAGGAAGTATACAAATACTTAAAAACTTACTTATTATATAAAAATATATTTTTATTAGACGTACTGAAAATAAATAGGTAATACTTCTAACGAATAATAATAATAATAATAATAATTTGAATTACACCGGAACTCGTATAGGTACTAGATAAATAAAATACTCCAAAAGAGAATGATTTTTTTAAAAACTTGAACAAACAATAATGACTTTTATTATTATACAATGGCATTACCAAACATTTTCCATCGACGCAAACGTCTAATTTTTCTTCATCACACGGTGTACCATCGATTACTTTATTTCTATGTCTGTAATAAAATCGTTCCCCTTTCGGCATACAATTCAATTCACATTTGTTTGGAGCTTTGGTGTAGGGTACCCATCTGTGTAAATAATTTATATTTTATGACTTATGACAATACAAAATTGTTTTGTTGTTGTTTCCACTTACTCGTATGTCAATCCTTCAAATGGTACACGGTTAAATGCAGCACATTGTTCCAGTCGGAAATCCAGACTTTTTTGGGGACATTCCTACATAAAAATCATATATTAAGTTTGTTTTATAATGTTTATTATCATGATGCGTGGGTTAAAAATGATTTTTGATAAATTATTACATGGCATAGTTCAATATTCTGTACTTAATCGATTTCGTAAATATTACATGTAATATGCATTCGATAAATTTATTCAAGTGTGGCTTGATTATATTATGCTTATATACATATATATTGTTATGTTATTAAAAATATGAGATGCATACTACTGTATTATACTAAACTGATTTAGTGATTTAAATATACAGCTATGGATAATTTCTGATTTTAAATTACAGATAATATTTTCCACTTCTATACTAGTAACAAGTGTATACTCACTTGAATGTTACAGGAATAATATCTTTTCGATGATCCTGTGCAATCTTCAGAACCGTCTTGTCTATAAACAAAAATACGTTTTGAGTAAGCAGAGGTTAATATACCTAATATTAATATTATTCATGTTAGAAATTAGTGAGTCAATTCGGGTGATGCGAAAAATTATTTAATGGACACCGAATACTGTTTATTGATATTTGCCAAATAAAATAAACGATATACTAATTAAATAAAACTATTTTTGACTAATGAATTTCTAAGAACACTGTACCTACAAATAAATGTTTTAATAGAAGTTCGCCTTGAAACTCTTCTGGAATTTATTAATAATAAAAAGTTTGTTTTAAAATTAAAACTTTAGCGTATTGTATTAGTTATAAATAAACAATAGGTAATCATGTTGAATAATCCTATCAGTATACTTTTATTATTTTCAATAAAATTTACGATTTGTGTGAGTGTGTGTGTGTGTAGTAATTAATGTATTGTCTATATAGGTACCTAGGTACGTATAAAATGTATTTATTTATTTTACATGAAATTAATGTTAATTTATGTTATATGTTCTTTATTTTAAATATGTTTGCATGGCGCAATTATTTTTTTTATTTTTTAATTAATATGAATAATAATTTAAATGAATATTATGTTGATGGTCAATGGGGCGTGGTCTATAATATCGTTCTCTATACTAAAAATATTACCCATTATGTTATTTTTATTTTATTGAGTACATAATTGTGTGGATGACCAATCATTTATTTTTTTTAAGAATGTGTACTTAGGGAGCAGTTATAAAAATTTTAATTAAAAAAAAGTAGGTGAACGAAATAAAGGGGATAATAATTCAAAATCATTACCTAAACGAAAATGTCTCATTTCTGAGTTTATCGTACTGGCGTTTTTATTTTTTTGTAAATAATTTATTTAAGAAAATAATAAATAAAATATTTTATTTTTTACCACTTAATGATGTGTAATAATCGAAGAATTTCCAAAATAACTTAATCTATTTTACCCATGTACTAATCAAATCGCTTTTATAGAACATTTGTATTCATTCAAATCTATAAGTGGTGCAAAACCACATTATACAAAATGATAGACTATATCTAGATTTAAATTGCAGGTACCAATTATACACATTCATTATAGGATCTAGTTATACTTTCTCACCCGTATACTATGTAACTAAAATTTTCTTTATGAAATAATATTATAATAGTTAGTTTGACAAATATTATGTACTATATTGAGATTTTAGAGATCCACTCTATAGACTGCAGTATGATGATAATGAAAATACAAATGCTGTATCTATTTAATTGTGTGATGCTCATATCAAACATAGCCCACACAATTCGTTCTCTATAAGGGCTGATACATTCGATAAAACCCGAAGCACTTGCAGAGTGTCCATAAAATGACAATAAGTATAAGTAGGTACGTTGAAATTCATATAGACATTATTAACATTATTTCAGTTCTATTATTTAGATAATAATAAACTTCATGTTTATAATAACATGTGCACGTGTCCGTGGCATAATACCTGGATGTCAGACATCTCCTGGTTTGAAACGCGACTCCTCCGCCACAACTGCGAGAACATTGGCTATCGTCGGACCACGGACTCCATTCGCCGCTCTCCGAGGTACTGCCGTCCAGATAAACATGATATTCTGGTATGAATCCCGAGCTGCTAAACGTATTGTTCCATTGTTGTCTTTTGTGTCGACCATGTCGGAGGTGATGCTGTAAGAATTCAAACCATATATGATACAATTAATATAAGATGTACATCTAATGGACGACGATAAACATCGATCAGTTGAAATCCACGGTGCGTAAACACTGTAATACATAATAATCATAATAATATGATATTTGAATTGAATGATCCGAAATTTTAGTATGATATAAAAATCGTAATATTCACGTGTATGTTTTGAATAAATATTTATTTATTTTGAATTTTTTCGTGTAAATAGTATTATGTTTCTCAGCTATTATCAATGCAATATGAATAAGAATATATAATATTTACATTGACCCCCGACTTAAGAAAAAAAAAATGTACATTCAACCAAGATTTTATACAAATATAATTTATAAATATAAGTGCATAACCTAATATAAATGCAGTTCAGATAGGTAGGTATTTCAATTCAAATTAATAATATTTAGAATGAAAAATAACACCCGATTATTTAAACAGGCAAATTATTCTTCTTACACAGTTTAAGTCATAATATTATAAACGTCAGGAATAACGTAACGTTACATAAGTAGGTAACTATTTCTTTTTATAAAATTATTAGATCTTAATAAATTTTAAGTTTTTTATGCTTGTTCAGTTGTTGTGACAAATACTTACAAATAAATATTCATAAAAAACCCCACTCAATTTTTATAATCCTATTTTAGATTTTAAGTTAAAAAATAGTTAGTATTTTATATATCAACATTAAATACCTTTATATGATATTGAAGTAATTTATATTCGTTTAATATTTTTTATTCCCGTATGTAGTGTATTATTATGTAAATTAATATTTTTACTTTCAAATTGAGAAATATACGTAGGTACTCTATTAAAATTCATAACATGACTTTTAGACTATAGGTATATTATATTGAAAATAATTTCTAAATTCTCATAATAATTAATTCATTAATAGTAATTAGTTATTAGTTTACCAAGTTGAAAACTCAACGAACCGAGACCAATAAATAAAATCGTAACAATCTAAATATTTAGTTTCATTTGTGCATCAATATGATATGCCTTTACCTGTTCCCTTCTCATAATAGTTATAGCCTAAAATCTAAATATTGTATTATAATTTACGTGGTCTATATAGATTAAGTATTAAAATAAAATCTTGTTTTTATTTATTATTTTTTTTTTTATTCATCAAATCTGTCTTAACTGTATCATAACAAACCTGTTAATAATATCTAATAAAAATAAAGACTTGAGAAAAAAGGTGTAGACACAGGCGGCGGTGACCGGACACGTATATTGTACCGCCAGACATATATTATGAGATCGGGAGTTCGTTAAAGGTGATTAATGGAGTGTTAAAAATAACGCCACGATACCCTGTCACGGCTTGGGTGCTTCTCACGATTTCCTAATCATCGTGGTCGTGAAAAGAAAAAAAATGGTGCAAAACGAAGAAAATAACATCGAAACGCTGATGATTATGTATCGATTACAAAAGAAGAGAATATATTAAAATAATGTAGAGGATAATATTATAAAATAATATATTTCCTACACCAAACCCATGTATTAAAAAAGCGTTAGGGTATAAAATCACGAGTCTCTACTAACTCAACATGATATTTAATACATATAAACGCTGTATGCGCATGTGTATAAGTATGTGTCGTAAGTATGTTTTATGGTTTTATGTACTTACAAGTTATACGAGTAATATAAAGAGTGACCATGTTCACCCTCTATTTTTTTTATTTAATATCAAATGTATTCTAATTTTGATTTTTGGAATTTTTAAATACTCTTAAAGACGATGATTTAAAAATGTTTTTTATGTACTATATTTAAGAGTGTCAAAGTGTTGTATTTGTTTAAAAATTCGAACAAATTTCGGTCATTTTAAAATGTATAGGTATATTATTAATATCATAAACTCTTAAAAAATGTTTTATAAAAGTATAAAATAGATGTAACACTGAGTATTGGTCATACTTGGACTTGGACCGTTTTTATAAATTATAAATGTTATTAGATTAATCAAATCACCAATATTTTCAAATTAGCATACATCATACATATCAGCAAAGCCCGTTGTCATGAATTTATCATAATATATTTAAAATACAAAGTTAAGTAACTCAAAAACACAAACACTACGTCATTAGATTAGAAAAAGGGGTTGATCGTGTTTACTGAATCGTCCTGTATAAATTAATACAATATATGGGTACATAATATTATTGTTATACGTGCGCGGTGCCTGTTATGAAAATAAGATACTTATCTGGAAAGGACGAACGATTTGTATTTGCCCTGCGTGTAACTCGTCTTTAATATTATAATGGACCGTTTGTCTCGTATTACGTAGGTATTTTGTTAAACACCACCGAAATACCGAGAAAACGAGATACTCGATACGCTATCGCCTTAAATAATAATAATTATATTCAAGATTTTATATTAAAATGATTTATCATAATATTAGGACCCGACGTGTTTTGTTAAAACATATTTTTCTTCTTTAAAGTCTTAAATCTAATGGAGAGCCTCGAAACCATTAGTCGCATAACAATAATATTAATCGTAGTAATCTATATATGTATAAAGTCAGATAGTATTCTAAAACTGACAATGCACTTAGTTTACTGGATCGATTTCAGCAATCAATTAAAAATGTATACCTACGTAAAAATCCATCATACGATACACGTCACTGATGTATGACTGCATCGCATTATGGTGTATTTCTATACATTTATTTACCTACCTAACCGGACGATCGGCTTACATTATTTGAAGACGACGTTTTTCATAAGAAATATTTTATTTGATTTGTTAATGTTTATTTTTGCATTTATTACCAACTACTTATTTGTATTACTATACTCATTTTTATTTAGGTATCTATGAGATATTATGTGTTATTTCTTATTCCTATTTAATACTATCTGATTCTGGTCGTATGAAAATGTCTGTGACAAATTTAATAATGCAAATTGTTTTATTTTCTGTAATAACCTGCGTAAAATATTCGTTTTTCGTAAGCCAACAAATCCTTGTGCTAGCCCCTCTTTATATAGTATAAACAATTTTAAAAATTGGCTTCAAGCGTTCGAGAAGCATTGCTATAAGACTATGTACCAAGTTTCAAAAACCACGGGCGCCATATACTTGGATGTATAGATCGCTTACACACACACTCACACACATAAATAATGCTTTTTATTAACGCGCTGTTAATAGTACCATAAAAGTAAATACAACCGCAGCCTATCGTAATTATTAAGTATTGTACCTACTTACATCAACTACGTATAACGGGTGTCTCGTTTAAAATGTCAACAAGTATACACTATGACATAGAATGTTATATGATGGATACGTGGTAGTATAGTTTTCAATCACAATACCGACCGTGAAACAGATTAAATAGTCGGATTTTCCACGCACCATGGCATCAAATAGCATTGTCACATGAACATTATATTTTATTATAAGCATTTCCACAAACACGTTATTCATAGGGTTTTCATATTTACGAACCAAGGACACCCCTCGTAGCATTGTAATTTTTCCTTTACTCGAGTGCGTTAAACTTTAAAAGAAACTCAAAATTCAATAAAATCGGTACAACAACCTATACAAATAGGTACGTTACTTCGTTATTTATATAGTGCAAGTCGTAAGTGTAGGTAATTCGTGTCGGTATATTAATTCTTTTATATTTATATATAATATTAGCGTATTAATTACACGCAACATAATAGATAGATAATTTTAGTAAAAATCGTTAACTAGTAAATGAAAAGTGTACAAAATATGTTTTAGTAAATAATTTTATAATAATTCCAAACAATATTTTATATTATAGGTATGTATTATATGTCTGCTAACGAACAAATCTAACGTAATATAATTGACAATTTGTGAACTATTTGGACCAATTGAATCACTCATTGTTAGTCATATTAAAAAATATTTTAAACAGAATTTTTGGAAGTTCGATTAATAATTGCTTATAAAAAATAATTTTTGAGAAAAACTTGTGTTTTTTTTTTTAAATAAAACATAGTTATTTGTCTATTTATAAACTATGATAATTATTTGTCATTATTTTGAAAAAAAATAAAATGTTGTCACCCATAACCTATATTTATATACATTTATCAATTCAATAATTACGAACATTTGAATTGAGAATTATTTATTGAATGGGTATTAGATACAAAATTATCACTGGTCAGCGCAATGAAAAAGAGACCGATTTGTATTTATAAATATTTTTAAAAAAATTTATTAAAAAAAAAAAATAGTTAAAAAAAATGTAAATGTTCCATTGTTAATACATTATAGTTCTAGGTGCCAGTTACCTATCTACCATACCATCTAGACAGTTATCAAAATTGAGTCGTTAATAAATGTGCGTGGACTGGGATGATAAACATGATTTGTAATAACTATAATAAAGTTTGCTTAATACTACTCGTTGGTTTTTACTGACGATAAATTACTCTGCTACACTACTTAAAACAAGTTTTTGACTACTAATTCAGTAAAATCACGCGTGCGTAATCCTATGTTAGATATGAAACATACAAATTTAAAAAAATGTATAACAACATTATTCTAAGTAATACAAGACCAATTAAGTTTCATGTCCAACTGCAGATAGACATAGTTAAATGTACCGTGTTGAAAAATACAACACGCATAGACAGTTGGCATTATACACCTAACGTGTAGCTAGTAGCCATCTATGTTAACACTTCCATAACAAAAATTATCCATTTATTCCTTTCAACGTTAATATAAATTATGTGTCCAACTAAGCAGCAATTATTAATGTTATGAATATATTATGGGGAAAATCCTTATAATATTATGTATATAAAAGAATTTCATGAAAACATATAATATGAGGTGTAATGTATAATTTTTTAATTCTCGCTTATACAAAAATAAATAAGTTGTATGATGTTTAAATTAGGAGTACTTGCAGATTATTGAATTAATTTAATTGTAAAATAGATTCAGGTAAATTCAATTTTAACGCGTACTAAATTAACGCAAAAAGTACAGTGTTATATTATGGTTATATGCTTATACAACAACATCATTAAGAAGAAGTGTTTGGTTTGACTATGGTTATAGGTTAAATATTCCATTGAGAGTTGCATACGATGTACCTATCACTAGAATTCTATACCAATCTAAAATTTCATCGATTTGATGAAAATAATATTATAATCACGGACGGCTGTCCACTAAAGAATTTAAAATGTCTATCTATTGTTTGTTTCTTTTTCAAGCTACCGTCTTTGCACCATCAGCACATATAACTATATAGTATAATATAGGTATCTATACGCTTAACATAAATAACTGCACAGGATACCTAATATAATATATGTATGTACATTATGTGCAGAGTATAATATAAATGTTATAATATAACAGAAGTTTATTATTGTTTAACAGTGGAATTTTAAAATCCTATTTCTCGTAGGTATTTATAACAACGTCCGAGCAATTGGAACAACGGGCACGTATTTCCAACCAAATAAAAAAATAAAAGTCATAAAAATGTATATTTTTTTTTTAATCTACACCAGTAGTTATGGTTTACCGTAGTAATTCTAATATAAAGAAACTTCATTGTGATCTCGTCGATTAAAATAATAGTATACCTAAAAAATAATATTTTATAATGAATTAGTTACTCGACGTTTGCCATCAAGTCATCGTATGAAAACGTTCAATGAAATATCTACAAACTAATACTTGAAAAAGACGTTAAACTAATATTTCTTTAAAAATTACGTACTATCTAAAAACTCAATTAATTTTTTTGACTATAATAACATAAATATTAGTTATTCACGGACATGACACGTTTGGGTACAATAATAATACAAATAAAAAAAAATCTTCTAACAAAAATAATATGTCTAGATACATAGACGATTTAACGTCTAGACTCTAGCCCGTCTAGGTAAGTTTCTATACCTATTCATAGGTGGATTAATATTTAATTCAATAATGCTATTATAATATAGGTGCTTACATTGTTGCTTGATTTATAGCTCACGCGGTAGACATAGCATTAAGTTGAAACTAACCACGAGATAAACACGGTCTTAAGTTGAAACTAACCATACGACCGATCAAGTTAAATGATATATCCATTATTGCTCCTACCACTAACACGTATGTATACATAATAATATGACTATATGAGTATAACACTGAGAAGCCCAGAGTCCAGAAAATTTCATGTTTAATCTTTACGGGTTTTTTTTTTTGAATAATTATAATTTAATTCATAACAAAGCAAAGAGATGTTTGTCATATTTTCGTGTCTATTGTGTCACATAACAAACTTGACTTTAAATCACCATTAAGACGTGTTGATAAATAGCTTTCAGTGATCATTATATAGTATGTTTCCGTTTTGCCGGACAAAAAGATGGGTATGTGTACATAAATCAAAAGGCCGCACACATGATTTATGACTATTTAAAATATGTGTTAGAAAAAAAAAGTGGAATAATAATTTATTTGTATATTTATTTTGAAATACAATTATTTTAATCGCTCGACGAACAGGTGGCAAAAGGAATGAGGATAAGATCTTAAGATATTTTTCTTTTATTGCCTAGATTATTTTAGTTTCTTGAATATAGGTACATCCTAACGTTTAGTCCTTGGATTATTTATATTTATTTAATAATGAATGTATAAGGGCTTAAGCTTAAATAAAATAATATTTACGGATTTTATTCTGTTTAGGTAATAGTAACAAACAATAATATAATACTATGCAGTTATATACGATATACATTGAACATAATAAAAAACGAGACATGAGATGTTTTTTGATTTTTAAATAAATTTATATTTTTAAAAGGTAATTTATTGTTGGTCATAAGTAAAAGAGAATAAAAAATAATTATAGGATTGAGAACATATCATGGTGTAATAGTACGTTGGTACACGAGTAAGTACCTTACTTTTATTACAGAAAAAAAAATCCTTACCATAAAATGCTATGTATTGATGCTGAAAAAGTTTCTACAGATAGTTATTATAGTACTAGGTAGTAAAGCTAGGTAAAAGATTGAAACAATTCGAAAATAAATTAAATAATATAACAAATGTAAATCAAGTTTAATGATGGATAATAATGCTCCTAATGAGTTCTATAGACCAAATATAGAATTTCAAGTGAAGTGGTAAAATATAATATCAAAATTATGGGTCGATGACTCAATGCTTAATATGAGTTCAAGAATCGCTCAATTTTTTATTACTCTGTTTTCATAGTTTTCATTTACTGATATTAGGTACTTAAGTTAGAGAACTGGTCTTGAGTACCAGATTTATTAGCGTACGTTAACATTCGATTAACGTAGTTGTAACCATTAAACTGCATTAAATATATGTGTCTGTATTCTATAGTGTTACGAACTGAAGATACATTAGGCCTAACACATAACTCGTAATCAACAAATTATAATTTGGCAATTAATAGTTGAATAATTAAACATATTAAATCTTTAATCGATAATAATATTATATTTCAACTAGACATAAATGCGTTAAGCCCTTTGTCTTAAGTTAGTTAACACTAAATTATTAATATTGCGTTCCACTAGACATATGTTTCACTGCATAACATAAAAACAAAACAAAAAATACTCGCGACAAGGCACTAGATGTAACATATTAGGTTTTTACGCCGAACGGATATATTATTTTACGAAGTCGTCAGTCATCCGAAGTCATATATCATATCGTATTCGTTGACAACTGCAGTGTCGGTCTGGCGTACCCAGTCTATCCACCGATTGCCGAGGGCCCTTGGACATTTTTCAATGGGACCCACAGCCAAATGGGAAAATATATATTTAAATCACTTATGAGTCGTGACTCGACCATTTTAAATTTATTATTTATGAACAAATAACGAAGTTTGATATATCTAATGCAATAGCAATAATAGCTTTTAAATACGTTCTTATAATTCCGTAAGTGCGAACAAGTGGATATTTTCAAAACTTAAAATTTTAAAAATCAAACTTAGATCTTTTACAAATCAATAATGGTATGTAATAACCGGATTCTTTGACTTGTCTGTTTAATGAAGAAAACATCGTTCAATTTATAAACAAAAATGAAATGATATTCATAAGTTATATGGGTCTTCCGGCAACGAATTAAAAATAATCCTAGGTATTCTATTTTATTAATAATTAATTTAATTAAAGTGATTTGTGTATTTTATTGAATTTTATTTTCCGATATTTAATTAGGTTTATATATTTAATTTTACGTGTAAAATTGTAAAAAAAAAAAAATAATAATTATTTTATTCCAACGCACGTCGTAGGTAATTTAAGCGATTTAACGGGTATCGGAGCCCATTTTTTAAAATTAATAGTGGGTCGGGGACCCGATCACGGAAACCGAACCGAGACACCGGTTGCGACGAATCTTTTCGTACGCACATTTCCATCGGCGTTTGGTCACGTCAATTTTGTCCCGATGGATATGAGTCACTTTCGTATTAAGTATACAATATATATAATAAACTTGTGTGTGTGTACAATGTAAGGTGCACAAAACGCGTAACGACCGGACTCGGACGCATCGCCGAATGCCGTTGTGGTGTGTGCGTTGCACATTTTAATAAACGCGGCAGGCACCCGATTAGCGGCAAAGCCGTTTGATGTTCGCATTGCACACAGTACCTATATATAATATAATATTATACACCGCGCACATGGCTAGCACGTGTATGGTTTTGATGAATGGGGAGGGTCGGAACGGACAACAAGTGTAACGTTTACGTACAATACATCCCACGAAAAAAAAAAAAATCGAGTTGTACGACGAGTGCATTTAAACTACACACGCAGTAGGTACATACGAATATAACATTAATATGTACAATACGACTAAATAATATTAATTTTATACGATACAACACAAATAGCGGTGCGTATTGTATCCGCGTAAATGCTGTATAGGTACCTATTATGTTATTTGTAACGATAAAAAGCTTACCTGTTTGCTCAATGATACGGAGACGTTGAGTGATATAATTAGTATCAATAGTGCCAGATACCTGAAAACAAAAAAAAAAAATCGTAAAAACATCAATATTAAATATAAATTATTTATTTTTGTTTTTTTTTTTTCATTTATTTCGCCCGAGTACGTTACTCATAGTACTCGCTGCATTTTATAGTCGCATTTGTTTTTTTTTTCAAACAATTCACGATATTCATCTAACGATAGCCTATTATTCATCATGTCATATAATCGAAATATGATGGTTTTATATATTATTTAAAACGTGTTCACGTGATTTAAATTGAAAATCAATATTATATGGGTAGGCATCTATAACTAAATACCTATCCATTTACATACGATACGATACTCGTCCGTACACATAATCATTTAGATGTTACAATAATATTAATTATATACTTTTCGTGCCGAGTTAAAAAAAAAAAAAAATGAAGCGGCAGCAATTATTAAATATCAGTACCCGTCTCACTGTGTGGTAAACCTCACACGTCGAAATTACAAACAAAGTTAAAATAATATAATAATTGATAGGCCGTTTTGCATCCTCAGACTTTTAATAAAACACGTGCAATGACAAAATAATAAACAAGACAATTATTTTATCTTATTATTTTGAATAATGGCGGATACTGAAACAGGCAAAAATCAACGGACGGTCGCAAACAATCTCGATTGTCTTTGTCTGCCATTATAAATTCTAATCGATTTTATAATATTGTTAATTAATCAGTTTTGTGTTATTATACAGTAACAATATTTTTTTTAATCATCATTTACTGTTCAGAATATAAATGCATCAAGTGTTAATTTTCCATATTATTTGCATTGTGACAAGATAAACAAAAATCAATACAACTTCAAATGTTTCACGGACAGTAAATGTTATTAGTTTTAATATGTGTTAATATTACAATTTAATTTATGTTCCATTGCTAAATTTTAAATGTTCATAAACTATTTTCTTTAACAACATATCACAGCATTTATAATTTACACCACACCGATCAGCATACTATAATAATATAATAAGCAATTTTATTTCATATTCATTACAAATTATTACATTATATAACTCGAACGAGACTTTTTCTTTACAATGACTGTCTACAATTAATATATTAATCGGGAATTGTTTAAACAATTTCTATAAATTAATATGTACGAGAATATTGCATTAATGATTAATGCGTGTCCTAACTTGACAATTTAGTGAAATTATGAATTATATTTACATGTCGTCATCACATAATACAACTTTATAGTAGTTATGAATTATAGCTACGGTGACACAAACATCTGCGAATGGTACTGACAAAGTATATCAAAAAATTATATTTTCAAATAGATTCTATTTTTTTTTTCTAATGATTTTATTATTTTGTATTAATTTTATGAACAAAACATTGAAATACTGTATAGGTTTTTTTCAAACATCCTGGGTTTCTGACAATAAATTTTAATTGGTAATTTAATTTTAAATTTAGAAATCGGAAATGATATGTTCAAATTTAAAACTGTTATGGTATAATACGTTTAAAAAAACGTTTGTGATTTATCTATAAATACGATATATTTTAGAGTATCCGGATGAAACCGGATGAAAAAGCATAACAATTCTACAATTAAAAACAGATGTATAAAACTTAATATAATATATAAGTAGGACCACATTTTTATCGTTATACAATATTAGTAAACATTTTAATAAAATTATTATCCTCATAATCTGAATGTGTTTAATATTTCTAATACATTTTTTTTATGATTGTACAATATAAATGAAGATACAGTTTTTATAAACTATTTATTATTAAAATTCTGATACTGAATATTTAATATTACATAAGATAGTATTAAACAGCTGAAGTGTTAACAATTCATTATAAATTAATTCCAAACAGGTGCGCGTGTCAAAAAGGAGTATTTCAATATTAATAAAAAAGTGTGGTACCTCTGGTTAAAGTGAAAACACTGGTATTTACAAATAAAAAGATATTGTAAATTGTAATCATTATTATTATTTTAGAAATGAATAATTAATTTTCTTATTTATTGGTAAAATAAACAGCTAGAATAAACAAATTATTATAAAATAATTTGAATACCTACATTATACTTTAATACCTACTATTATACCAGTATAAAATCGTTACACTATTAATTATTAAATAATTTTAATAACATAAATAAATCAATTAATTTAATATAATAATATATTGTAAGTGATTTTTTTTTATTTAATACTATTTTAATGTGCACAATATTAAGTGTCATTCTGAAAATATCATTGAAATGCAAATATTTACTATAATTTACACTTAATATTGTGCACACTCAAATAGTATTAAATAAATAGATTTTAATTATTTCATAAAATTATTAAAATTATTTACATATTATAATATAACACACATTTTGTATAAATTATATCACATTTTAAGATTATTAAGATGTCTCAATTATATTATGAACGATAAATTAAAAATATAAACTCATTCCAATTAGATTCTCGTATTTTTTTTTCAAATAAAAGTTTCCACGAAATTCACAACACGATTTTTTAACCATTTTTCAAAGACGCTTAAGATCTCTGTTAGTCTGTAGAGGTGTAAAATAACGTAGCTAGATGCGCGTTGACAGATGAGCAGACAAATAAATCTTAATGTAATCGGAATGAGTGTAGAAAAAATAACTAACCGAAAAATAAAAGAGAAAAAAAATAGGTAGTAGGAGAACAGTTTTAACGATTTAATCGAATATCAAGGGACACGCATTCCTCCGACCGATTATTGTGGACCGGTAGACGTAAAGAAGGCATCAAAAGTAACCGACAACGTTGACCGAAAGGGGGCAGGATAATGGAAAACAATGATACCGTATAACACTGTAGGCAACTAAATATTATTATCCCTTTTCCAGACAAATTACTATGGGTTCGAAGATAATTGTTATAAAGAAAAAACAGCGTTACCTCATAATATTATGTTATTATACGATATTGTGTCCTAATAATTGTATGCAATTAGAAATATGAAAATGCATAATAATTATTATCACGGAACAAAATTACTTTGACTAAAATCAAGATGGCATTTTATTTTAATATTAAAAATCGATTAAACCATATCATCGTTTCCGCTACAGCAATATTTATTGACATTGAACATTTAAAACGATTAGTGTTTATTTTAAAAAAAAAAATTGTAATAGGGAAGTTTAATCATAAGACATTAAGACATTAATTATCAGTTATTAATATTTTAAATCTTAAAATATTATTGTATCGCAATAATAAGCATAATTATAATATCTACATAATATTATACAGACGGAAATTAATCTATTTAAATTATTGCTGTGAGATTTATAGCGGAGATTATGGTCTGTAATCTTACAATTTGTTTTCCGTGTTTTGTACATGACTATATAAACACGCGACGGATAGGTATATTATACATTGTGATACAAACGATTTTTATGACGACCGTCATTATTGGACACGTCTCGTCATTCACAACTCGCGTCTCGCAGTACTTTATTTGGAGAAAAAAATTATTATCTCCACGTGTCCCTAGTTCATGTTTTTGATTACCGGCGGGAGACCGATTTCGATATACATTATCCTACCTTTAGATGAGCAATCCCACTGCAGTATAATACGCGGCGCAAGACGGAGAGCGGACGATTAATAATAATCATTGCCCCTCGTATACAACATGTTTACATTTCGATTTCGGTTAAAATGTTATTTACAACTCAGACGTTTTTATTGTAACCCGATGGTAGAACGCGGAATGCAAGATATAGAAGTAGAGAGACAGGGGTTCCATAATCATAATATACGAGTATATATTGAATGGATGGATTTTATTTCATTTTAACGAGGTACGACGGCCCGCTGTTTCCATTATCTCACCTTTTAATTAGTGTTTTTACGCGAATAATCAACCCATTATAAATAATCCATAACAACCAAAATATAAACACTGCTGCAGGCGGCTGGATACGCGCTCGGGCAGCTCGCGCGCGTAACAATAAAAATAATGACTATTGGAACAGACCCTGTTTTGTTTTTTTTTCACGATGAACACCGGTGATAAGACCGTGGCGGACTGATGAATTGTGAAAGTCATTGACGGAGGAGAGCTTAAAGTGACGGCGTTTCGTGTGCTAGGTATAGATATAGGCATATCGTATATTATATATATATGGCGGGGACCACCCGCGCGCAAGAGACTTGAACGCGACTTCGGATGTAATAATAACTCAGACAATAATATTTCGGTGCTGGTTCTTCACGTTATTAATCGTCCCGCGGTAACCACTACCACTACCACTGCCATCATCAACACCAAGCCGTCACCACGGTATAATAATATTATCTGGTATATTTATGTAGAAGTCTGTCAGTTTACTGCATATCAAATCATAATGTATATAGTTTCTATACTGCAGCTTTACTCCACATCAAAAGGATAAAATATATTATGTTACTATAGGTTTATGAATATATAAATGGGCTTTATACTATAATACTATCCCGCGCATGACTTAATTTATTAAATATATTATGTCTGATTTGTAGGTAAAAACGCAAGCTATATAAAGTATTTGTATACAGTTCGTAGTTTATAATATTGAAAACTTAAGTAGAAGTATTTGAAGCATATGAAACTAAGAAAATTAACTGATGTATACAAATAATAAATTAATTAGGTAATTATTGCATGGTAAACACTTTAAATATTGCTTTTAATAAAGGTATTATGAAATACACTTAATGTTATGTAGATTTTTTACTCAAAATTAGTTGATTTTTATAGAGTGGTTCAGAGTATTGCTGTCATGTTTACATTATATTGTAAATGCAAGCATATGACTCCGATTTCATACAAAAATCTCATCGAAAAAAACTCTTTTAGTTTTTCCAGAATTTTTCAATTTTTTGGGCAACTTAACTAATTTTTCTTTCCGGAAAAATCTTTTTTGGACCATAGTAATAACGAATATATAGATAAAAATAATCAATTCTTAAGTGAATACATATATTATTATTACCTATGGAAATAATAATAATAATAATTGTTTTTTTATGATGGGTAATTAATGAATAAAATCAAAAACAGTACTATAAAATTAACTTAATAATGAATTTTGTTAAAAGGAAATTTAAGGTCATAAAATAAACAAAATAGGTAGGTATAATATAATATATACAAAATGGTAAAGAAACACACACTAGATTAAATAAGTACCTAATATAAATTATAAAAGAGAATTTCAACGTTTCAATGAAAAATATTACATAACACATTAATAAATACCTACTACCAAAAAAAGTTGTACAAAATGTATTTTATCTAACACGTATTATAAACATTATCTTGTATTCTTGTCCCAGGTCAGTTAAATTATTACCAAAGATAAAAAGGCGCCTTTAAAGTGTATTATTGTTTATCATAAACATATACATGATATATCCCTAATATTCATATGGTCGTGTTATTAATCGTGCTGTTATGGGTATTTGATGTAAATAATATGATTATGAAAAAGTAGTTTTTTCAATGCATAAGGTTAAAAAACATTAAATGAAAACGAATTACAAATCCCTAAATCGAATTAAACACGTGTGTATAATTTACTGTTTTTGATGGCCATAAAACGCTATATCTAAAACATATTATTTTTAATTCCATACAAATAATTCAAGTATATCACTTTAACTACGTTAAACGAATGTTTTCTTTTTCAAAATGATGTTTTCGTATACCCAAAATACTTACACAAGTGCTACATAAACGTGATTTGTCACAATGATTGTATAAGTTATTTAGAACAACAAATATTTAAATATTGTACTGTACAAAAGTATTAAAAAAATGTTATGTACCTACTTTCGTTTTTCATTAAAAAATAATTATTTTTTTTTTGTTTTGCTTTTGAAAACATTTTAAAATAGTTTTTTATATCAAATATTTCCAAACTGAACACTATAGTAGTGTACGTACTATTAGTACATATTTTATAAACTGCGTATCATTATTTTCTAAATTTATAATTGATTGATTGTATTTACTTAGTTTTCATTAAATATATATATATCTATTTATAGGAACCTACAACTATAAGTATAAAAATATAATTTAACATCGAAACTTGATTACAATTTCGTATCATATTATTTTACAAAGTTATTATACAAAACAGAAAAAATTAATTTCCAATGTAGATTTACAAATTTTTATTGTAATAACCGTTTACAATAAACATTAACACATTTTTACTTTATAGTATTATGACTATTATGTACATTGGTATTATATGGGCAATTTAAAAATTTATATGTTCATTAATTTTGCCATTTATCTTTACCGATGAAGACAATAATAATTAATAATACCCATGGTTACGTAGTGGCTATCATCTTATACGCCGTGATTCTAGTTTTCTTGAATGTGTATAGTACGCATTTTAATGACCAGTAAAAAAATAAATGCAGAAGAACAGCGCGCGGGATAAATATATTTTAAACACCGCACTGCACCGTAACTGATTGCCTCGTAGAACTAATACTCTCCAGACATTATGATCACGTTTTTTTTCCTACTCATTTTATTGCTATAAAATTAGATTGCGCAAGAGGAAGGTACGTTGTCCTGTTGAACTTTATCTGGAGTTTTTAATTACTATTTATAATGTACAATGGGTATTCGTAGTCTATATACGTATGCCGTCTAATCCTTTCCCCTTTTTCATACGGTTTGACATTATTGTTTCACGGCGGACGGCATATTGAACGTCTGTTTTTAAGATTCATCCGTCAACCCCATATTCCTTATTATAATCTGATTTTAAATTTAGAAAGATAATTTACACGATACCTCCGGTTTAACATCCGTAAGCGTATATCACTAAATGTGACGGTGACTTTTTATATGTATTTATAATAGTTTCTGAGACTAAGACTTCGTCAAAAATATGTCGTCATCGTCATTTTAAAGTAACTTAATATGGAAGACGTTTTATATCATAATAATACCATAACAGTCAAAATTAATTCATGCTAGTTTATTCTTTGATATTTATATAATATATATTATTAAAACAATAAGTCTTCTAAATAGTAAAAAATAAATATACTCAATAGAAAAAAAGTCTCACGACGTATTGTTTTCACTCGATTTAGTAATAGTACGTATTTATTACTATAGTTTTTGCTCAGGTATTAATGTTTATGCTATTATATTTTATTATTTTAGCTATAAATATTTTACGACTCTTAAATGTTTTGTTTGTTTTAGATAGGTTAGCCTAAAAAAATATTTTTACTAGTGATCGACGCTATAAAAATTGTACGCATGACGAATATATGAAGCATTTAATATTTTTTAAACGTACAATTTTGATTTTAAATTCACAGTTAGTACAGTACATTTATAGAAATTCGTAGATAATTCAAATCGTTTTTCATACATAGAAAACTATGTAATTATTATTATTACTGGTTGAACAAATTTAATAAGAGATCACAAGAATACTTAGAAATCCTTTTTCATATAAAATTAAGTACGCGCGATATTATACATTGCATTTCGATGACATATATGTGTTCTTTTGATTCAATAAACAAGAAATAAGGCCACGTGAATGTCATTCATCGATCCATCCCTTAAAATCGTTTTAATACACTAGCAGTTGCTAGTTTTGAACCACCCACGAAGACTACTGTTGGAAACACGCTTCTCGCACATTTATACGTCTGTCGCGTGTTTCTTAGAAATATATGGGAATTTTTCTGAACAAATGGGGTAAGTTGATTTGGGTACGAAGTTACAAAGAATAAATATGACATTAACGAGTACAATTTACTAACGTAAATCTATATATGGAAATTGAAAAATCATATTGACCAACTAGCTAAACGGTGTTTTATTAATAAATAATAATGTTAATGTTAATTTAATAATAAGTTAGTTTAACCAAGTCTTAAAAGTTAAATATTATAATGAATTAACAAACATAATATTATAAGTTGTATACACGACCAACGTGTTACGTTGAGTTGATTTTGTATGTAAAAATAAATGTCAAAAATTTGTTATATTACACGGTTACGACTCTATGACGTTTATATTATTATTATTATTTTTTTTTGTACTAAACATTTTGTTTTTACTATGTACAGTCTCTTAAAATAACGTCGACCCTACTTAAAATATTCTTATACTCCATTTCTGTGAATACAATAAATAACTGTACGCTACACGCGCAATAGCTAGGGACGTTCCAGAATATAAGTAGCATTACACGCACATATGTCTTAGTCCCAAGTAAAACGTGTATAAGTGTGTTTATAAAAGTCGAGTTATTCAAATTGGATAATTGTTGACTATATATCACGAAAATCAAATAAAAATTAAATCCCTAACAAAAACATAATGTTTCATTCAAATTATACAGTCTGGGATGGTCACATGCGTTAGGTACGTATATAGTTTATGAAAAATAACATGTGATTACTCCAAAGTCAAATATTTTCGTGGATCGTCAGAAACAACAATATAAGACAGAGGTACCTAGACATTACATAATTTTTAATAATTCTTACGTATAGAGGAGCTATTTACATTTAGTCATGATAATAATATTAACCGCAACAATATAAACGAGCGGGGTTGGCAGACGGACGTGCACGAGACCAATCATTAAAATATCAGAGAACGGGTAATGTGATACCATTTTATTGGCACCGCTCCTTTTATAACCAAGTATATAGTTACAATGGGGATGGGGTGTGTAGACAGGTACATTATCCTATGGCTGAAACCGGCTCCTTAAAATGATTACCATGTTGAATGTTTTTTTTCTATTCATAAACCCATATAGCTATGTATAGTGCGCATAGCTAGTATATAATCCTAACGAATGTAAAATAAGAACAAAGTACACTACCTCTATACTTAAGGAGTCAAAAAAGATTACTCGGACGTATGAGAAAAACTGCTTTGCTGACAAAAATATTTGTACCCGACAAATTTTGAAGATAGGTGTTCATTAAATATATGGTTTTGATTTACTTTTATCGAAAATGAGATAGATACCGCAAAGTATCAAGTAGTAAGTATATATTTCAGCCCCCCAAATGACTATATTCAATAATATGTCGTTTGTCGGAATATGAATGTATTTTTGTCCGTTTGATTTTAACGTATGTTAGATAAATAAAAAAGTGGTTTTCATAATGAATTTCGTTTTAATTTCTTGAAAATACTAATCATCGTGACTAGATTTTTTTCCCTACAACCAACGACTCTATTTGTATTCACGTACAGGATATTATGATCGAGTTCCTATTGAATTTTATGAAACGAATGGTCACCGCAGTTAAACGCACATTAATAGCCTGACCGGAGAAAAACAGTAGTTTCATCTTCGCATCACTCGGTTACGATCAAATATTATGGATGTTTTTTTTTTATTTTTTTTTATGACGATAGCTCATTAGAACGTCTGTGAGCAATATAGTAACTGAAAAATATCCACTGACAAGCCATTTAATTTACATATAAATGCCTGCTTTGAATCACAACGGAACATACGAATAGTATACGATTTAATTAAATAAGTATATAACAATATTATATAAATTCCATTGTTTAACAGTAATGACACAAGATTTGTTATTATTAAAATGACGAAAAATAAAAATATAAATTAATTTAGTTTCAAAGTTATCATTATATAGTTAGTTTAAACCTTCGCAAATGTATGTGCACGTTTATTTAAAATATAAAGGTCATAGTTTATTTGAAAACTTACATATATATTTATTAAACATATTAATACATTTTATGACGAGTTTTTAAATGGGCACTAACAAGTTACAAATGGATTCTCGTATCGTAAATAAAACAGGAAACCGCGATGACAAACATTCCACCGTATGAACATTTTGTATCGTTAAATCATTTCTGGTCGAAATCTCAGAAATCGGACATCTTAAACCCACCAGATGTGAAAAGATTTCAATCATGGTGAAGGGTAAAACAGACCTGTCTCAGACATGGTGCTATTATTCTGATTCGATTCATCGGTAAATATTAAAGTGATCCGGTGTATTGTTGCATTTTTATACCACTCCAGATTTCGAAGAAGGTCCGTCATATCTCTCGCATTTACAATAGTACTTGTTTATTTTTTAAAACAGTCATCATCAATAAAAAATTAGAAATACATCAAGTATTGAATACAAATCTAAATTCACTATTATGTATTTATAAAACAATCAATATAAAACATACACATACCGTCATATATAATGATAAAATAAACAATTTTAATTGATTTTTCCTACATGCATGTCAATATTATAGGTACTTAACCTATGCTATTCAATATGTAGAATATTTATTGAAATTAAATTAAACGAAAAAATAACATCAAAAAGAAAAAAATGTAATTTGCAATAATGCAACGTATTTACATACCTATAATATTTCATGTCATGTACAATATTATACAAATATTAATTTTCAAAAAAATTGAAATTCATAGAAATTGTTTTAATTTCTAAAAATTCGTTAGATCAATAGCAGAATATTTATATTGATATTTATTTATTTACATAATTTTGTAGATTTCAAAATATATTTTAAATTGTTTAAAAATCTTGGTCTGGTTTATATTATTATACTAAATAAAAAGAAAGGATCTATTTAAAAACTTTAATTCACGACTGTGATATTATTTTATCGGAAATTCATGTTTTAAACATAAATATAGCTATTTTAGACCTGATTACGCTGTTTGAGATGATTTTTTTTAATTGAGGTCAGATAATCTAAACTGTGTGCGGATTTAATTTTGGTAAAATTTTTGGCTATAGATTCTGGAATTTGAGTAAAAATATCTATCCCGCCTTCGGACAATAAACAGACCTAGAAGTTATTTATTTATTTATTTTTTAAAAAAAAAAGTAATTAAACAACAAATTATTTTATAAATAATCGATGAGCGCGTGTACAAAACGGTGTTTCGATTGTTTTTCCAGCGGTCGTTAATCGTTATATATTTCCAATAAGTACCTAATCATATACCAGATGCCTCGTCCCTTGCCTTCATCGCCGCGATTATTTCCGTTTTGTTTATATGCCTCTTTTTTTTTTTTTAACCACAGTTGGCTAAGGAGATTGATAAAATCGCTGGACAACGCTAATTATAAGTAGGTACCTACTAATAGCAAAACCGTCACCGCAGCAGCACAAACACTGTATAATATAATATAATGTAGCGAAACATTACGCCGAGTCAATATAATTATATGCACACGGCAATTTTGGCCGTTCGCCCGTGGGCGTAAAAATGTCGATCCGATCGATATACATAAATATATTTTTACCGGGCAAAAACCGTATCCTGGATATTCTTAATCGGCGGCGATAGTTTTGGCGCTAAAAAAAGACGGAGAAATGCGCCCGGGGATGCACTCGTATAGTGGTGTGTATTATATAATGTTATACAACGTTCCGTTACTCGAAAAGTGCATTGTTTAAAACAATATCTTTACCGTAAGTATATAAGTGGTTATAGCGTAAACCCATAGGCACGATACTAGGCCTATATTTTTTATTCATTTATTATTATTATATATATATTTCTTTTTTTTGACAGACACCTATCACTATTATTTTCGGTTATATTTTTCCCACAAAACCGATATCCAAGAAAATATCTAAATATTATTATAGGTATATGCCTACCTATATAATATATATATATATTTGATCGTGTTGTTCGTTCGCGAGACTATTTTGTTTTTATATTAAATTACCCTTAATCGATTTTAATATGAAAAAACAGTTTATAAAACTACGTGAACTTTAACATTTCCATAGTTATTTGCGTGTTCTAAAATATATTCAAACACATGAATTTCTATTTGTTTCAAAGTTATTTATAAGATAAAATGATCGAAGCACAATAGTATTGTATAAGTATACTTGCTTTAATTTTATCACAGTAGTTCCTAATTAAATTATAGTATTATTTATTATATTCACAATTGTCTAATTATTATTATTCAAGTAGGTACCTAGGTATGTACCTATATCAAATAACGGTTTTTATACCAAGCAACGTTAAGAAGCAAACGGATTGATTTTTCTTGTGTTTAACTATTATAATCAAACTGGAAATAAGATTTCAAAGATTAGATCATATTAATATAAGTACAGGAAAGTGCTGAAGTATATAAGACCTTGATTATTGTATTATATACGGGTATATAGTGACAGCTTTTCTAACATATATTGTCATATTGACATGCCTACTTTGAGTATTTAGCTCAGAGAGATAAAGATTTCCAAAGCATAAATCTTTTCATACAAAATAATGATTATTCAAATGATAAAATATGTGACTACCAACTCCGAATCAATAATAATACTAGGTATTTAAAAAATAAAGTAATAGAAATAAAGGTATATTTTAAATACTATGTCTGCTTTTATAAATATGTTAATAACATTTTATCTCAATATTCAATATTTTCAAAATCTTTAAAATATTATTGGTTTATTTCTTAAATTATAATTTATTATTTAAACTTGTTAATCTTTTCGTGAGAATGTTACTAAAAAATGTATTAGGTACCTCATACATTAATGTTAGTAATGCCACAGTTGACATTATATGTATATAAATAAAAGTTATAAATATTGTACTGAAATATTGTTGATTTGATATTTACATCACCCAACAATACAACATAAAAGTTTTCTTTTAATCAAAATAAATACTTATAGTAATAGTATGTTTTTTTATCATATTATTTATTATATTACAATAATTATAAAGATAAAATACATCAAAAATAATTTATATATAAGTTGTACGCCATTGTTTTATGAACAAAATAGGTACTTGGCTTAATTCGAAAAATTTATAAAAAAATATAAAGGTATCTTTATTATTTAAAAAAATATATAGCCATTTACGTATGTCATGTCCCTATGTAACATATGTCTTAACAAATAAAAGTACCTATAAAATGTTTTTATTCAACAAATATCAATTTTGTATAACTCATATTTATTTAGACAGATAAAACTATTAGACCCTATGAGTCTATGAAGTATTTAGTATTTACTTTTTACTATAGCCAATATTTATATTACACGGTTTCATGGCTTTTGGGAATAGAATTAGTTACTATACAAACGAAACGAGACAAATTGCTGGTCACAAAAATGGTAAATAATATATGAGAATTATTTCGATTATTCAATTATTTGATAATACTGCAATACAACATTTCTCTGTGAAAAAAAATTATAAAATGAATGCATTGTATCTCGACGGAACGACAAAAGTAAAAAAAAAACGACATGCCTATTATATATAGTCGCACCAATATAGCAGACAAATGAATACTTTAAATACTAATGAATTTCTAGACTGAAAATCCGAAGGTACACAATGAACATACACATACCCAATTTGTCAAACTTTTTTAGTTTTTTTTTTTATTTTCGTGTAAAAAGGCATTCAGTAAATAGTACTCCGTAATTTAATATTATAATTTTTATTTTTCAAACAAAATGCGCGCGTACCTAGTAGGTACTATGTCCACCGATTAAAAAAAAAAAAAACCATTATAATTAATATAATAAATAATTATATACTATAATATATTAAATTTATATTTTAGTACATATAATAATAGTTTTTGTTATTTAAACGATTTTAAAATTTATTGATAAAAATTTAAAATAAGGAAGAAAGCAACAAAATATTTAATACTACAAAAAAAAAAAATAATAAAAATAAATATTAAAATGTGAGTTGAAAAAAATTATATTTTAAAATAATTTTTATTATCAATTATGAAACTCGTTTAAAAATAGAACAAAAGCATAAATAATTACACTACTTTTTTTATGTAATTAGTGGAAGTATGAAATTTTATATATTATTAATAAATGCTAAATAAATTACCGATATATACAAAATTATCAAACAGTTTAAATTATTTATTTTTTTTATTTAATTATTTTGAAGTTAAATATTATAATTTTTTAGGATTTTAAAACTTTCAAAAGTAGATTCATGTATACAAAGAAATTTCGATATTCGAATGGAGCATTAAAGTCTCCCAACCAAAAATTAAAATACGTTAAATGGTTCGAAAGACAGTTTAAAAATGTAATTTAATGAATGGAATGTTGGTTTATAATGTTCTTCGGGTTTTTTCATTTAAACTTAACAACTCACACGTGCAATGTTAATACTATTATTACGATGTTGTTAAATTTATTAACAAAATGATGTCTTATTATAAAATATATATATATTTATTTTTAAGATGATTTCATAATATTTTTAATAGTTTATTAAAAAAATAAGTACCATTATCTTATTAGTATTTTCTATCTTTGTAATCTTAAGTCATTTTTAATATTCAGTAATAGACATTATATACGTATTTTAATGTTGTGTCATTATATTTTTTGAAACACGTGTGTATTTGGGTAAAAAAGGATCTATTCCCAGCTTTATAGTTGAATAAAAGATAAACTGTAATCGCACGAAAAAGCTAGATAACTATTATTAATATCAACGTTATCAATACACACGCCAAAATTGCGTGGGAAACATACATTTATTATATGATATTATAATATATGTATTACTTTTATGTACTACAATTTATCTTCATAGAGAATTAAATTTTGACGGTTTCAACAAATACAGTTTACAATATAATAAAATATATAATTATATACATTTACATGTATAATATTATGATAATCGACATGTGTATTCATTCATTATAATTCTTATGAAAACTTAAAGTATATAAAAACTTCCATTTTACGTCTTACAGAAACTAAACATGTAAAAATATAAAAACAATTATTACTCGGCAACAATCGTAAAAGTAGTTATTTGTTTCATGTATTTTTTGATTTGAGATTATATCTTTTGGGAGAAACCATCGTTTTTGGTATTTAATACTGTGATGGGTTTCATAGAATATTTGATGGCACAATTAACATAACAAGTTTCTTTTTAAAAATAATATGGTATTTTAAAAAAAGTTAAAAAAATAAATTTTGAAAATTAAACAAATGAATGAACAACTATATTAGTTTTTTTCTAAGCCAGTCTCGATCGTTTCCTATTGTTAATTTTTTAATAATACGTATTATTTTATTAATAACTTCATATTTAAATTACGTTGTGCAAATTACAATACAGTTTTTTTTATGCCAATAGTTATGATTTTTATACTATTTTTTCAATAATACATTTTGAACAGTTTCAAATAAAATAGCGATGACACGGTTTTATCGATTTTAAATACAAATAACTATCCTTTAATGGCATTTTGTATAAAAAATAATGTTATAACTAAAAAATTGGTACACGATAACGAAGTTTTATATTTCTGATCGATTTAATCGTTTAATTTATTGACCATAAACGATGTATATATCGTCTTAAATAAAATATATCATGCAATAACTAAGAAATAAAAATATGCTGGGAATGTAACTAAAATCTAACAGTATAAGCCGCTTATAAAATATACCGATATAATATATTAAAAGTGAAGATGTAATATGATTGTATAATACGACGAGACCCGGGATACTTAGAACCCGTACAAAATGAAAAAAACAAATTTTAATACAATTAAAGCAAATAAATAAAAAAAAAAAAATTAGTAAGAAATGCATTAAATTTACAAAAAAATCCTAATCGATAATAATATTATTACACGTCTCAATGTTATAATATAATATAATGTATAGGTACCTAATTAATATATTACGATATAATCGAGTAAAATAAATTTACTCATTTACGGTCAGATATCAATATAATATTATACGTGTACGTTAAACGATCGTCGTTTAGAGATAATCGCAAAAAAAAAAAAAAAAAAATAAAAATAAAAATTTGTTTCTTACTTCTCGTGTCTGAGCACGTCCATTTAGAAGGCGCGTCGGGACTGCGATCGCGGCGTCTGCCTGACAAGTGCGCAGAGACGCGCGTGTTTTACCCAAGTAATAATGACAATAATATAATATAATATTATTTATACGATATTACGTGCGTATACGAATTATAATAATATAATATACGTATATATTGTATTACGGGTACACGCATATGAGACACACACGTTCACGTCGCCGACGTGTGCGCGTATATTATTGTGTATAAAATACGCGCGTGTGTACAGACCGCGGCGGGACAGACAAGTGCGTGATTCTCCGTCGTCTGATCGTGTCGGTCGGTTGGGTTGGTCGTCACTGACTCGCGGCGAAAAAGCGACTGAATTTTCTGTCGGGGGGGTCCCCGGGACCGGCGCGCGGGATGCTGCGGGTGCTTCGCGCCGGCCGACGACGTCGCCGCCGCCGCCGCCGCCTCCGGTGGTGGTGCCGGAGGATTACACCGCTCTTCTGCCGCCGCCGTCGTCGCCGCCGCCGAACGAGAAGAGCGCACGACGACGGGAGCGAGAGAGCTATATAGCGAGCCGAGTGAGAGCGAGATCGCTCACACGCACAAAACGTGGCCGCCCCGGCGGCGCGGCGTGCACCACGCACACACGCACCCGAATCGCGGTCCTATTAATATAATATATAATATTATATATCGTACTCGTGTGTGTGTGTGCGTGCGCGTATGATATTATGATATCGTGTGTGTGCGCGCGTTATTATAATTTATAATAAAATAAATGGTGGTCTTTGCTCCAACCGCGGTATTACAATATATAAGCGTCCAAAATACGTAATAATATGTATTGGTAAATTATATTATTATAAATCCGAGAGGAGCCGGTACGGTGCGCGTCCGGTCGGACGGGGTGGGTAAAGGACCCGAGGATATGCTACGGACCGAGATAGAGCTAACGACATAATACGCGTAGTTATTGAATGTTTATCGTGGTCGTGTGACGCGAAAACGAGACGATTCCGCGAGTATATTATAATACGACGCTATAGTCTCTTACGATTTTTTTGACCAAAGGAATGACGAGTATAAGACTGCCATCGAATAATCGTGATTTTTTCACTTTTCAAAAACAGTGATTTTGGTTTTTCCAACGACAACCCTGTAAATTATTTAGCGGAAGATTTTTCGGCAAATTTTGATACCTTGTTATATACTTATTAATATAGATATTTTCAACGCGTGTTGTTTAAAAGCGACGTGTAAAAGTTACAAGGTTGTATTATGTTTTATAGTATACACGCGAATAGTTTGTGGAGGAAATTGAAGTTATCCTATAATAAGTACCTATAGTTAAAAATTTAAACGAGTAGGTAGTTTTTCAGTTATTAAAATGTTTATATGCCTTGGATAGTAATCCTTGAAAACGGTTTTAAAAGAGTGTAAAATATATTGTAATAATGAATCTAATGTTTATTATACTTGAACAAATTTAACAAATTATGAATAGATAGATTACCTAATAATAATTACTAAAATTTTCAAGTCACCGTGGCCCTTTTGTCTTTCTAACCCATTATCATGATCTTATTAATTATCCTTGATAAATAACTCAAAAGGTACTCGATTTTCGATTTTGTTATACCAAGATGTTGAAAATATATTCTTAAGATATGTTCCAAAATCAGATTTTAAATAACTGCAATACATATATTTTTTTTTTTTAATGGGGGATGAACATGTTCGATGAATCGTTCTGTATATACACGTTGTGTTGTCTGGTAACTAAAATATTAGCCAGCGTTAAACATTCCGTACCAATTCTGGGAATTTCTCACTCACCATATGTATTATATTATTATAATGGTTTGTTATAATACCTTACATTGTATTGTTATTATTATATTATAATATGGACTTGCGTCTTACCTACTGCAAGACATTAAAATCGTTCAATAATTTAAGTCTGTATAATTTATAAGAGTTGCTGAAACGTAAATCACAAAATATAAAGTTAAGTTAATTTTAACATTTTTAGTTTAATTACAAACTTAATTGATTTGCATAATTGATATAAACTCAATAAAATATAATGAGTTGGTTTCAATCAAATCCAATTTAAGTCCGTATATAAATAATTAAATAATACATTATAATATAACAAAATGATTATTAATTATACATCATGATAATGTATAATTTGGTTATTTATATATTTCAAACAAACTAACTTGACTGAATTAAAAGATATCAATAACTCAACCAGCCATAGAACCCAAATACCATCACATAAACCTTTATAGTCGTTGTCAGATTTGTGTTTTCTGTGTGGTAAATAGCTAATTAATAACAGCATTCAATTTGACCAGTTCTGAAAAATGTATATTATTAGTATCTGCAACTAGAATATAATTTTTTCATAATGATAAATATTTATGTCTATTTATTATTTATTTTTTATTAGAAGTTTAACATCCGAAATGAATGAAGGATATTCTAAATATTAATATACATTTTAACTGAAATAACCAGTTGAAATTAATTGCATTCAATGAGAAATATACATTAACATTATTTAGAAACGAAATCAAAATTGAAATAATTTTTTTTTTTACCTAATTACATTACTTAAAAACGTCTAAAAAAGCACAAAGATCGAAAGTGATCCCTTCAAAAAATTGAGTTAACGAATGTTTCACGAGTGAAAAATAATAGAATATGATTAAATTAATGTCTTGCAGCAAAAATTAATTATCATAGACAAAAGGTATAATAATATTAAGGTAGGAATTTAAGAAGTTTTTTCTTTCCGTTCGTCTTCGTCAAAAATTTAAGTTCATAGGCATTTCGTTTTCGGAAATTAAAATAATATGTAATACAATTAAAATATGATAATTGTTTTCCGATTTTTAAATTAATGATTTTATTAATTTCGTAAAAACAGTAATTTAAAGTCTGAATCAATACAATATAAAAATTTATGTTTAGTTTTTAATTAATTATTCTATAGAAATTTGTTATAATGGATATTACGTTCAATTACAAATAATTCCAAGTTAAATAAGACACGCGTTTTATAAAAATGTACACTTAATTTTCACACTAACTCATTCACAACAGCACAAAAATATTCACTATTATCATATTTAAATTATGTACAGTATTATTATTTTATCTTTTTTTTTTTAGAATTATAAATATTGTAATGTATAAACATTATTATTTCATTTTATTTTTAGTGTCATAATTCATAATTAATAATCGAATTGATTTTCAAACATTATGTTATTTTCTTACTATTAAAAAAATATTACTAAATCAATTAATTAAATAGATGATTTAAAAATATACCATAAACTGAACGTTCTGTATGGCTTTAATATATCATACCTACTTATTGTTTACAGTATAATACATAATTTATTTTTTTTTTTTCATCTTATAACCTCGCTGAAAGAAATTAGCCACAATTCCAATTTAATACTTGGGATTGCTGCCAGAAACTTTAAATATAAGCGTTAATCCAGCATACATGAGTATTGGTGTTGGTTACTATACATATTTTAGTGGGTATTATACTAAAAGTCGAGGTTTTCGAAAATAAATTAATACGATTATGTAGTCATTAGTAAAAAAATATACCATACTATACATTGCTATAAATACGTGCACAATGTGTATTAAATTAAATTAAATGTGATTATCGCCTGTAATAAACACCAAACAATAGGTACTGTAAAGTCTGTAATAATAATATGTATTGTAATGCAGACAAATAATTCGTTGTTGATATTATATTAATAAGATAGATAGTATATTTTTTTGTTTATTTAATTTCCATATATTTTTTTTTCATGTTATGTCAACATTAGAATATTAATTTTTAAACGAAACATCACGTGTTCATTGTACAAGTATAATGTATTGACATAATATACGTTTGTTCATCACGATTGAAAAAAAGCTATTACGAATAGTCATAAAAGTCATTCGAAGTATTTCACCGATGACCAATTATCATTTTATATAAAACTCCTACAGAATACTCATTGTAGAATTTAAAACGTATTTGTAATAATGTATAATTTATTATTACAAATATGTATCATATCGTTTATGTTATTAATTATTATACATATTACATATAAATGTTTATTATACTTAAATATATTAAATATAATATATATTTTTACCGGATAATTTTAGTAACATGAAATTAAACAAAATTATAATAATTAATCGTTTATAAAAATAACAGAGTAATATATTATTAACTGCGATTTCAAAACAAATAAAAATTAATTTCTTAAAATTGACAGTATTTTAAGTATTTAAGTAAGTTATAAGAAATGATGATTAAGAATTTCAAAAAATGAACATCAATTTTTAAAATATAATAACCTAACTTAAGTATGTGATACACTGTTATAGTCGAAGTACGTAATCCAGTATAATATAATATAAAGTGAATATTTTATAAATTGTCCAGGCATTTTATTACATAAAAACAAACTCGTATTACCCAACGTGTCATCAATGTAAATCAAAATACCCGTTATTATAATTGGTATAAGATAAAAGTAATTTATTGATGAAAAGGGGGTTACATTACTGTAATAATGTTCATTAAAAATGAACCAAGAATTAAAAAAAACTTGTCGAAAATTCAAGTAAAAATAGTAGGTAAGTATTTATTTTACTAGTGAATGATATAGTGTTATTCGTAAAGGGTGTTAACATGACTATTATTGGAAATAAAAAAAAAATTCTTTACTGGTTATATTAAATGTGAAATTTAATTATAAAATAAAAATGTTAGCTAGAAACAACCAAGAAGCTTGACAACTACATTTTATGTTTATAGGTTTGATGTGTCGTATAGTCAAAATATAATACGAGTAAGTAGCTCATATTTCCAATGAAAATAGAAAATGTAGAAGTGTCTTAGTATTATGATAGTGAAAAATTAATAGCAAACTGTACAATATATTTCTCGTGAGTTGCTAATTATCATATATTTTAAATTATAACATGATCAATTTATAATACTGAATTATGTCAGGGTTTTATGGCTATCACCTTACAGACCATACCTAATATATACTTGGACTATTCCAGCAGGTTCAATTTACTGTTCCAATGAGTCAAATTTGGATCATCGTTCCGATAACACCCATAAAAGCGAATTTTACTCAGATTCATGGGAAATAATTTAAATAATCTTTAGAACTATTTTCTCTTATTTAGTTTGTAAGTTTTTATACAAATATGCATTGCATGTAATATAAAATTTATCTTACGTGCTCAATTCGGCCAAAATTGATTCAGCATAACAAGAGGAACATCTGAAGATGGGTTACCACCCCACTCCCGTTCTACTGACTTTTTGGTGGGTCTTATAGCTGTTCTTCCCTAGGCTATTCCGACTATTGACTTCGGTGGTTAGCGATGGGCCACAAAACATTACAAACGCAGTTATTTTTAACGAACGAATATTTCTATATCACGCATTGTGTCAAACAACCATATAATTATATAAAGTATAAACTACTCTAGTTGGTGAATAATATATATATAGTTCATTATGCAATTTAAATAAATATACATTACCTTAAAAAATAAATAAATAAAATTAAAACAAAACAGGAATAATCGTAAAAAAATGAGAAATTGAGTTACATTATAATTATTTGTAAGAATAAAGGAACACGAAACTCTTAAAAGAGTTACCTATAACAAGACCTACCTTATTAGTATACAAAATAATAATTTTAAATAAATTTTAATTGGAAAACATAATATTATTATTTATTTTTAAGTATGTACCTATATTCAATACCTAAATTCTGGTATCTACCAGAATAAATAAATCCTTATTGTATTATATTTTATATATTATTATCCATTATCACCGTATTACTATTTTAGTTTCATCCTTCGTCATGAATGCATATTAGATAGGTTAAATAAGAAAAATCACGTATGTCCAATTAATTATTATACAACTATACAATAAATTACAATTTGTAAATATGTATGTGTTAATTAAAATAAAAAATAATAAAAAATATTAATATTTTTTAGCTAAAAATAATATCTAAAATAAATTTAAATAGTCTATTTATAATCCTTAAGCCTCTACAATATTTGTACGTCAATAATTAAAAAACAATATACCTGTAATGACCAAAACTTAAAATAATTAGATGCTTCTTCATTTCATTTAAATAAATTAGTAACTACATTTTTAAACATAAAATGGTTGTTAACGAATATAAGTTAGATCATAATTTTTAATTTTTTTTTTTTTTTTTAAATAAGATTTTTTATTTATAGGCACCTACTGTTAAATATTATTTACCTATATACTTCTTTATTATTACCTACTAATTCAATACTTGTCTTATTATTTTAATACTATAATTTATAATATATTTTAAAATAATATGTGACATCTTATATGTATTTAAACTATAATATCATAACACTTATATTTTATAAGTTAAAACTATAAATAAGGTACCAGGCTAAATATCGATTTATATCGAAATATTCCAAAAAACGTTCTAATTCGACATTTTAAATTAAAAATGTTATTTGTCATTCGAAAAAATTAAAAATTAAAAAATATAATATAATGATATAAACTGTTAAGTATTAAAAAATATAAATGTTTGGAAAAAAATTGTTTTATTTCGAGTAAAAAATATGTAAAAGATATATTTTTCAAAAATCGTTAATTTCGAAATAGTGATTATCATTTGATAAAAATATTTCCCTTAAATAAATTTAAATATTTTTTATTTTATTATGTAGTGATGTTTTACTTTTTTTATTTAATTAAAAAAATTAAATTAAATTTATAATTATTTTTATTCCAAATTAATTTATTTAAGCTATAAAATAAAACAAAATAAAACACACATAATTAAAATATCCAATTATTTCAAACTAAATCGATAAAAATTTTATTGACCTAATAATTAGAATTTACTAATGAAAAAGTATTGCTATTTTAGAAAATGTGCACATATACAGTTATCAACACACATATGCAGCTAAAAATACGACTTTAAGTCTTTTACTCTAACTATGCATATTATATAGCCTAGCCATAAACTATGGTAACCATAAAGAAATACAGCCAATAATTATACAACAGAAGAAAGTCGTTAAAAAAAATTACATCCATTTCACTTCTCCGAACAAATTGCTATTCCACTCATTTTAATCGTTTGTTGGTCATTGGTTATTTACTGTTGTCATTTGTTCGACCTCATATTCGGCCAAAAATGAAATAGGAAATAACCTATGAATTAACACATTCATGGTTATTAAAAAGGATTATTGTAAGGAAACACGTCATTGCGTTTTAAAATTTAAAATTTAATACTATGTATAATATCTATAATATCTGGTACTATTTATGGGCTTATAATGGCCATCAGGTGCACCGATGTATCTGATATTGTTTTTTTTTTATCCATACATAGTATTTTAATTAATTGTATATGCGGTATAGAAAAAAAACCAATAACTAATAAAAATGTAATAACGATTACAAAGTAAAATGGGGCGGAGATTTATTGTTATAAAGTACCAGTGGTCAATATTGCATGATAAACATTATTATCACGTACTTGATTAATTTTTAGAAAAAATACAAATATCACACTTATTTATGTTTAAGACGGGCACTACAAAAATTAATGAATATAATCCATGTCGAACATATTTATAGTAATATACTAATAAATAATAATCCTATCGATTAGGTACTTCTTAGAAAGAAAATTAAATAGTTGTATATATATAGAGTATAAACGTTTTAGTCATACCAGTTACCACAATGATAAAGGCTTAATGACTAGGAAATCGATTGTAAACATTTGATTGTTATTGATTTGTGAGATCTAATTTGTTTTGTTATCCTATCTCTTTACAAGAGGTTTTATTAATAATTATTAAGACCACTTCAAAAAATATTCATACTAAATGTTAATTAGATAGAAAATACTCGATTAGTTTACCATAACCTAACCATATATACCATCATAAACTTAGAACCTCATTAAGTTTGTAATATTCGTATGGGAACATGATGTCCCAATAAAAACGTGTACTTGAAATAGAAACATTCGATGGCTGTATATATAATATATAGAACTATTATATATATAATATAGTCTATTGAGGCTGTATACTAAAATTGAAAAAATAGGTATGTTACTAAAAATATTATGAGTCAATATATAAAATAATATAATAAAATGTTTATAATTAATATATTCTAACGAATAGGTATATTAATACATTCATTTAAATACCTAATAATAACTTATTATTAATTAATTATTAAATCGTTTTAAAATTATGACTACTGATAAGTCTGATACATCAAAAACTAACGTTTTCTTAAACCTCAGTTTATTTGTAGGAAACGCAAGAACACACATAATCAGGACAAGAAAGTAAAATAAAAATAACAAAAAAAAATTAGGGAATTAGCTGGTAACCGCTCTGTTGTAGTGTTGTACAATAGTTAAAACTTAAACTTAAAAGTTCTATAAAATAATTGTGTTTATATATTTTTAAGATTTTTTAGTTACAGTTTAAATTTATTGAAAACCTTATATTTATTTTTAATCTGTAGCTATAAGAATCAAACATTTTATATATTTTTTTTATGATTTTGATGAATTTTATTAAAATTTGAAATTAAAATGCTTAAAAATAAAAATAATTGTGACTATATTTACTAAACATTTTGATATAGCTAACACTTTCGATGAACCTTATATTAAATTTTCATGTATTATGATTCAGAAAACTTTTTTTATCGATATTTATTAAAAACAAAAAATTTAAAATTTAAAATGTTTATAAATATCTTAAAAAGTGTTAAAATATTTAGAATTATACTTATAATGCATAGGAAATAAAAATGTCAAAATTTGGTAAACATTTCAAGTACCTATCGTTATTTGTTTTTAAATTATATAGTCTATATAAAAAAAATTATTTTACCGAAAAAGTTTTGGATGACAAATCACGTTTTTTGGGAATTTTTTTTAAAGTATCAACAATTTTTAATCTCTCAAAATATTAACTAGATTTAATTTTTTTTTTATCAGAAAGGACATTCAAAATTGTTAATCGAAGGAGTTTTACTGCTCGAAAAAGTGTTTGGAGACACACAAAAATATAAGGATCATTGTACAACTAATATAATATAAGTGTTAACAAAAATAAAAATTATTGTTTAACATTCTTTTTATATAAATAATAAGTAAACTAATTAGAGTTATCAACTCTATAACATGTACCTGCATAAATTTCCTATGAGTTTTATTACACGTATGTTGTACCTATTGTTAAAGATTGTATTCAATTTAATTGCACAAATAAAATGACTATTGCAGGCTGCACATATAACTCTGAAGAATCGAAGTTTGACTTAAATAATATAAACATCGTATAGGTATCATATATATTATGTGATGATATCATATATGCATCACATATTAAATAATTATTATTATTTGAGCTTGATTAACTGCCATAGCCTATAGGTATTTACTTTCATTAAATATAGCCATAAACGTATCACTGTTGTAATACGTATAATGTATAATATATTATAATTATATGAAAAAAAAATAGTCTTATACTTTTATTCATATACTATAATATGTATTATGTATATATATATTATATATTATATATTATGTATTATGTTACGATTTAATCAAAATAATTGTTATGAGATGTTTACAGAAATTATTAGTGATTTAGTTTCACATAACGCTAATTTCTCAACATGGCCATACTACTATTTCTTATTATTTTAATTGATCTAACACAAAATATATTATTTGTAATTCTCAATTTATTTTTTGTTCAAAATTTCTTAGTTTCTAATTATGAAATTTAAAATTTTTTCTTCTAATTACTATACCTAATTTAATTAAAAGTATAAAACTGAATAAAACATTAAATTAATCTATCTCTATGAAAAAATGTATAATTTAATTATATGTATACGGTGACTAAGAAATAAATATTTCATTAATAAAAATTCATTTATTTTAAGTAAAGGTTAGGTTAGTATGTTTTGTACTTGACGCGTAATTGCATAATTTTTGTTTTTTTAATAAAGTCATTTTTTTGTCTGTCTTATTTCGATGAAAATAGACTTGAAGTTGTTGATTATGTTTTTGAGAATCTTAAAACTATAATAGAATTTACAACCAGATGTTTAAATCAATTATGATTTTTTTTTAATCAAACAAATCTATTTTTCCACATTTATTTACCTAAAAATCTTTGATAAAGTTAATTTCTTTCATTCAAAAATAAAGTGAAAAATAAATCTAACCGAAAGTCATTCAGTTCGTTGAATATTGTGTTATCGTTGAGGAAAAGAGATATGGACCAGACGGAAGTGCTATGGACGCCTCCATGTTCCGTTGGCCTCTTTTTCATTTAGTTTATAAGGTTTCTGCAATAAATCAAATATTCAATAAAAGTGTGAATTGTAGTTCTCGCCAAAAACATCTTTTAATATAATATACGATAGCATTTAAACAATATATTATAATTAAATTACTATGAAAAAATAAATGCCAATTCATTATGAATAAAAAACATACTAAATAACCACATTATTAATTGAAATATTTCACTTTTATAATAATAAAATTAAATTACGTATTTCTATTTAAATACTAAAAAATACCTAAATTTAAACTACAATTATTTTATTTATGTACATAATTTATAATTAATGAGTAGACTGCATGAGTGGGTATATATATACAACTTAAAAAGAACCTTGAATTACCTATAATTTTTTCAACATAAATCGAAAAAAATTAAACATTTTAAATGCAAATAATGAAATAAATAGCTTAAAACTAGTCTAAATATTTTTTAAATTTCCCAGTATAAGTACCTATAAACAATAATAACATGAATAATTATGAAATATTTCAATAATTTAGGAATCGTTTTTTACGGTTTCAAAAGACTATAATTGTTTATCAAAAATCAAAAAACAAAATTTTTATTTTTTTGAAAAATAATTAATATAAGCTTTTAAACTAAAATACTCTCACGACTCTTGAAAAATAGGAAATTTATTTAAAAATTAGATATACAATTATTAATTAAAAACATAAGCTAAATTAGAAATATATTTTTTTAAGATCGTTCATTTTAATGTCAAGTAAAAATTTAATAAGCTATATTTGATTTGATATTGTGCTTATAAAAAGTTAAAATTAAAGATTAAACAAAATTTCAATGTAATATCTTAGATCTACTAGAAAATAATAAAAAACAAACATTTCCTCATATTTTTTAAAGCTAATTATAATCGATAGCTAGCCTCAATTATAAAAATAATTACCTATTAATATTTAATTTTAATGTACAATGAAAAATTAAAATTAAAATCGATACATTTAATATAATGTCTGATATATTTAAGAATGTTCAAGAAATCTGATGAACTAAGTATATGACTACTACCTATAGATAATAAAGAAAAAAGTATGAGGCGCTAGAAATCGATTCGTCTTATAAACATAGTATTATATACGATAACTGTAATTGTATGTAATAAAATATTACATTACAAAAGAACACATCATTATCTCATTCAAATGAACATTACTATTGGTAATAGAAAGCCACGAAATTCGATTGTAAAAATAAATGTTATAATAAATAACTTTTTACATAAATAATATTGCTGCATCCAGGTAAGCAATAATCAAAATAATTATTATTTTCAAATACCGAGACAGCGTAGACGGATCTAAAAAGCTGTGATTAATTTAAGTTTTAAAAGAATACATATATTATACATATATATATATTTCGAAAATGTTTTTTTTTTAATTCGTTTTTCTCCTTATTATTATTTGATTGATTAAAGATGCAATACTACCACATTCTATCATTCCTCCTCCCACACCTACAACAAAGATATGTCGTTGATTGATTATTATTATGATCATCACGTTCGTCGACTTTTAGCTTCTGTCGCCGTCCAGGTGGCGGGCTCGACTATATTACTATTTGAATCCAATCACAGTTGCCCATATTATTACCACACTCCCGAACCGAAACGGTTAATTATTACCAAAAATAGAAATCTTGAAAAATATGACAATAATCGTTTATAATGACTTATACCTTACCGAATTTTAGTGGTGTAGGTATAAAATTTCGTACACGATAAAAAAGATCCATATTTGGTACTTATCAATCAAATTATTTTGACCGATAGACGATTTATAAATATTGGTTGATATATTATAGAGTAAAACATATTTAATGAACCAAGGTCAATAAGTGGGATTGTTTATCATCGGATTATATTTTATTTAGCCAAAAACTTGTTTATACTCTTAACAGTTTTAACAAGTTTTGAACGAATGAATTTTATTTTCCGCTGTTTTTACAGCACAAACAAAGTAAATAAGTATAAATGTATAACATATCAATAACCATCTCACTCATCACGTTAAGCTACAATTTTAGCTATGTGAGTATTATATTATGCTAGTAGCTAGAACTGTCCAAATTGAAAATCGTTTTAAACGAACCTCGATTTTTTTTTTTTTTATCAATACCTGTTATCGTTTGAATTAAAATAATTATAATTTTATAATAAATTGTACGTTCAAAACTAAGTATAACTTAATTATCAAAATTCTCCAATATTAACCCGGTTGTAATATTTTCTGACAACCAAATAGGTATCTAATATAATGTTATATGACTAAATGACAGCTCATACATTTATACTATACTATAATATCCAAACCTATAATAATTTATACATAAATACAAATAAAAAGTATTATTTAAATGATTAAAATAGCTACGAGTATGTGGATTAAAAAATGATTAGGTATTTTAGTGAAGTGACAATATTGATTTTAAAACTATATGTGTTTGTCTGCATATCTGAAGATATTTTTTATAATAGAAAATATCTTCAATATCAAAGATGGTTTTTGGTAGTGAATTCGATAAATTCTCACTATGAAACTTTCTAGCGTCTAAAAATAAGTATTATTTTCAAAATAACCAAAATAATTTTTAAACAAAATTACAGGTAAATAAAACATTTATGCAACAACAGTTTTCGTCAATCAAAATAAATAACCTTTGACATTTGAAACGTTCACCAAATGTATATAGAATATACCTATTAACATTTAGTTTTCAAAATATTTTTGCTTATTTGAGTTACCAAACCAAATGATTTTAATTAGTTTTTTCAATTGATGTATGTTCTAAGTATTTTAACTGTACTACGAACCACATACGCTGTCATTTGACATTTCAGTTCAATAGGTAAAAATTTCCAAAAATATATCAGTCACAATTTTTTTATAAGTAGTTCCCGTTAAAATGTTGATGCAATTTCACCAAAATCATGAAAATGTAAAAATTAATTTTTACTTATAATTTCATATAATTTTGAATTTAAAAATAAGCTAGAAAAGTTAGAAATACAATAAAATAATTTCCTTAAAGCTGTTCTCATTACAACTAAAGAAGTATTTAAACTTTCATTAGTTTGTTATATGACTGTTATGAGTATTAAAAAATCAAATATTGATATAATTAAATATATAAAAGAAACATAAATATTATCGTGTTGTTATTCCAAAATATATGAACTGTAAAAACTTGAAATGTTTTGCCATTGTGTATATTATCATTATTTTGAATTTTCTAAACAAACTGAAATATTTAAAATATTTAAGATAATAATTATTAAACTATTTGTCGATATTGATGTATGGATAAGTTAATAACAAACAATAATATGGTCTTCTTTTATTATATAAATAGCTCTTATTAGTATTTTTATATTGCATTTTTTAAAGTTATTTTTATGACTATAATTTTGAATACTATCCTATAATTTCAGTAGAAAGACTAATTCAAAGAGACTCGTTTACTCGATATCAAAGAAAAAAGAAGACAGTATAGTATACAGTGTATACTATACACCCACTGCAACGCTCTTATTAGTTATTACAATATGATGTATACTCCATGAATGAGATTTTATTTGATAAGTGGGTAAGTTGTAAAGTTTTTTCATCGCAGAAAATAGATTTTGGTGTTCAGCGAGTGATACGAATTGCTATATAAAAACAATATTATTATAGTATTATTGCAGATACGAAGGTATCTATTAACAGCGAGTAATCTCAGATTATTGTCAATGCACGGCTTATTTAAGTATATTAATTGTGATTTGTAATATTGTGTGGCGTTACTCATGACACATTAAATAACCATAAATGTATTCCCTTAGTTCAGTTAAATATAAACTGCACAGTTTTTTAACACAATTATTTGGATTGTTTTGACCAAATATAAAATTGAGGCCTAAAATTATACTAAATTTTAATACTTATATAGGTACTTATTTTATTTTAAGTATTCAATAACATTATATAAAAAACAATATATATTCGTTTTTCAAGAGTAAAAAAAAATGCCTGTGCTAGCTGCTCTTTAAAATTCGAAATTTTATAAAAATTGATTTCTTACTACTTATCCTTTGGTACATGATTACCTATGAATCAAATTTCAGAATCACAAATGTGATAAAAATGGATATAAATTGTTTACAAACATACAAGAACATTGCTTTTATTAATATAAATAGACGTGATATTACAATATTATTTTATATAAAAAAAAAGTAAATGAAAAATTCTAGGTTTTGTAGTAATTTCAATGAAATCCACGAACGTGCTCGCATCTTTTTTACGAAATATAATGTATACACTGTGAAGTAAATTTTATTATTATACAATAGTATATTTTGTATTCTTATAATAATTATGTTATATAAGTACCTACTTACCTGTATTATTGTCTTTGATTTAAAAAAAAAGTGTTTAATTGTTGACTTTTATCTACAAATCATAAAATATTTATAACAAATGATTGAAAAAAAATATAAAAAAAGAAAATAACTTGAGTCGGGTGTAAAATAAATTATTATTACTACCTATCGGCTATCACCTACCTAACTACCTACTATGGTTACAGCAGGGATAATTTGATAAGAAAATATGGTTAAAAAAGACAATATAACTTTCTGTATTGTGATTTCAGTCAATGCCTAAGTTTGATTTATGAGTTAATACTTTACAATGTTTTACATTGATTGTGTAGTATTTGTTGTAATTGATTGCTATGGTACAACACAACATAACTATGTGAATAATAACGTCTAAGAACATTTTTTCGAAATATTATACTAAAACATTTTTTTTTGATAAAATATTATCTAGCCATCAAACATGAATTAGGTACTTCTGTCTTTTGCTGTATTCTTATAGTAAACGCGTTAAGATGGTTAAGTATATTATTATTTTGTATCTTCAATGATCACAAAATACATATTATATAACAGGCCAGTATTAAAGCCTACGAGTTAAAATATTAACCAGGAAATCGTTTATCGCAGGACACCATGGCCGTTGTTATCGCACAACGGATGTGTTCTACAAACGCTGATGTCGATGAACCATTTTACCGTTGAAAATTTGCACACCCGTGTTCATTCAATATTTTTCTTCCGGTCGTCATTTTTTTAGACTTATGAGTACAATATATTCTAAAAAAATATGCAATACATTTATTATACTACATATCAGTTTTGGAAAAATGTTACTATAATATATCTTATTAAAACGAAATTGATTTATTTATGAAAAATTGGAATTTAGATAAATTTATGTCAACAGTAGGTATATACACCATAAATATATTTTTACAAACCGTATAACGTATTAACAATATGTTACTCCAGTTCTTGATTTAACAATACAATCTTTCGTGATAATTATGATTTCAACAAAAATAAATAAAAATAAAACTTCTTAGTATAGAAGATATTTCATAAGTACCTACACTTTCATAGGTACACTTTTTAAATTCATGCTACATATTTGCATTTTTGAACTGCCGCATACTGAATATCCGCTACAATAAGAGACTGGACATTATATTCTTCATCGTTGAATTATTTGAATTAAGAAGTACAAGTACAGCTTAAAATTATGTTTAAACGTAAACTAAGATATAAAAACAATTTAAGTACAAAAATATTTTGTATTTTTTTAATTGTAGGTACCTGCATAATAAAATGTTAGGTATCTCTACACAAATCTAGCTAAGTCAACCTTATTAAACTAAAAACCTTTATTACGACACTGTTAAGAATGAAAACACTTAGATCCTAGTCTCTTTCTTCCACTGCTGATTTAGTTCATTTTTTTTTTTAGCCATGTACTGGTTTATCTGCTTTTCAGATAAAGATTTAATATGCTTATATGACTAAGCATACGAAATTATATACATAAAAAGTATATACCGTATTATTATATATATTATAATATACTAAAATTATAAAAATTCGTTAGAAAGAAAAAACCTTACAAATAATATGTGTTTGTATACATTCAAATGTTAATATATTTATTTTAGATATATCTAGTCTTAGTGAGTACTTAATATATTAAAGTGCTTAAAAGTCATCGCATTTTATTGATGCTAAGATAATAAAGATACATAATTCGTAACACTTAAACACATTAAAAACTGTGGGATACCAGTTAGAGTATCTAATAACTAATATATTAAGATAATTATCATGATCATGATTATGGCTACAATTGTTTGAAATATTATGTAAAATATATAAGTGAAATAATAAAAAATGAACAGGTTTCAAAACAAAGGTATTAAATAGGCACTCGAACAAGTTATAGTGTCATACAATAATTATTATACGTTTGAAAATAATGATAATAAACTAAAACACTCATAAAACAATCCTGAATAAACTTGGTTAACTATGTATAGTACCTACATATTTATAACAGTCGCAAGTGACATCTTAATACTTTTTATTATATTATAATGCATAAGAAAAAAATGAATTACTTATCTATAGTTAAAATTTAATCAAATCTAAATTAAATTTGAAAATTCATTTGGCAATTTTCAAAACCTAGTGGTAAATTTAAATTTTTTTATTATTATTTTAAAAATTACTAGGAAATATCTACATCCTTAAAGTATCTACTATATGGAATTCAATTGAAAAAAATTAATTTTAAATTCTAAGCGGAATTATGAATGTATTAGTTTCATCATGATAATTTTTTTATTATTATTATTATTTTTTTTTTTTTGTTATGTTTACCTAACACGATAAATTTTCAATAAAATTATAAAACGCTTCGATTTTCAAAAATGTTAGTGATCAAATTGAAACTTATTTATACTTTAGAGAATTCAAACTTAAAATTCCTAGTACTTACTTGTATAATTATAATTGTAAAAAACAAACAAATTTTATAATTGTAAAAAACGAACAATTAAGGGAAAACAGGAATTTTACGTAAATCCAATTTTTGACAAAATCAATTTTTTTTTACAAGGCTCAAAAAAAACTAATATATTATGTTCATAAAATGTATTGTATTTCTTATCATTTTCTATTTAGATTAAAATGTTCAAAATATTTTAACTATTTTTGATCTATTTATATGCATTAGAAATTATCAATTTTTCGCTTTTTTTTTAAACATAATAAATCGATTAAAAATTATTTTCTAAGTAGAAGTGCTTGACGCTTAAATACAAAACCCCTACTCAGTTGTTAATTTTTAGATTGAAAAATATAAAAAAATCTAGTAACAGTATTTTTTTATAGAGCTTAATAAATTAAAATTTTGACAAAAAGCATAAAAATCGCAAAAATGAATATACTGTTTTATAGTTTGAAATTCATAAAAAAAATTGTTTTTATACCTAAGATTTAAAAAAAAATTAGTACTAGATTATTTAATAATATTATGTGAAAAAAAATTCTTCTGGAAAACCAAATTAATTTTTTATAAAGTTCAAATATCTACGACATTCGATATTCACCCGTAAAATAATTATTAATCTTCCAACATTTAAAAACTTTTTTTTGTTTCTACATTTTAAAAATGTTGTACAAGATTTCTCATAAGTAGTTCGTATTGTAACTAAAAAATGTAAAAATGTATGAAGAATATTATTTGTTATAAATATTTTAAGTTCAAATTTGGACGAAATTACTAATTCAAACAATAAATAATGATAGGTAGGTATATTAATTATTTTATTATAATTTAAAAACCTTATTCATGGAAATTTTTATTTTCATATATTTTATATTGTTATGAATTTTACTATATACAATAAATGTTTTGTTTTATTCTAAATTATTATCTATTTACAGATACTTGAGATATTATGAATCTATTTTTAATGTTTTATATTATATATTATTATTTTATAGTAATTACATACTTATAATAAAATAGGTACTTGCAATATTTTTGAAAAAAATTATATCAACCTAATACCTATAACACTAAAATTAAGATAATTGATTTAATCTTTATATTAAAATAAATATACCACTTGGTATAAACTAAGGCTAATAGACCATTTCCGTTCAGAATCGTTTTTCGTATTCGTATAATAATACAATATTGAATTCAAATTTAACATGCAATAATGACCCACCACCCACTCATCACTCGACACCTAATGCACAGTAGAGTGATTGTTTGATTTAAATATGTTAATTAGGTATCTAAAATTGATATGATTTTTTATAGTGACATCATAAAATTGCTATGATGAAAGTACAATTCATTATATTATAATAATTTAATGAAAGTTTAATGTTTATTTTAAATAAAATGAAAAATTAAAGAAATTCAAAACATGGTACAATTTGAAATTTCTACTTCAAAATAAAAATTTGCCAATAACATACGTCAAGTACATTTAAACTAATTAAATAGTGAATTGTGAAAACATAGTTTATAAAAGTTCTATTAATGTATGTTTCAATACCAATATGACATCATTGTATAAGTACCTACTCGCTATTATTTATAAATTGTATGTTATATACCTACATTAAACATAAAACTAAAAACACTAATATATTATGGATAATTAATACTAATCGGATATGTATCAATGAAGTAGCGTATGCCGTGCGTAATTTCAAAACAATTAAAAACAAACTATTGAATCAGAAACATACCTCGTATGTGATTAAAAACAGGTAGGTATAGGTATTCCGATTATTATTATAGCTACTTAATGGTTTACATTTACTATAATAATAAAAGGTGGAAGTAATAAGGTTTTTGAAAATAATAAATGGCGTTCATTCGATATTTTAACTCGTGTGTAGACGTGTAGGTAGTGTGCCCTATTAAAATTGTCGTCATAATCATAACCATGTCCGATAATTACAGTGACAATGACAGCTTAAAATTATACGAAGAAGAACGAAACGTAAAATTAACCAAAAATTATGAATGTTCAGCAGTTAATGAGCCATCTATTAAAGTTTTACAACTAGTATCCATTTTTGAAAACGAAGAATCGGAAACAAAATTTAATTGTAAGTATTAAACATTTGTATACAATTTATTAGTATCGTACTACAACATCAGTAGGTACCTTATATTTTATAACAAAAATTATTATTACAAACTATTAATGTTACTCGATAGATTAATAATAATCACTAAAGTTTTCACAATAGCCCTCATATTTCCAAACTTGTTTTCATAATATTCTTATTAGGTACACAAAATTAAATAATTTTAAAACTACTTGAATGGATTATAATTTTAATAGGTACGTCAAAATGTTCAGAAAAAATATTCGATAAACAATTTACAGTTGAAAAAGAGATCTCATTTGAAAATAGAAGTTTTGCTTTTATAGGACAATTCTTAACTAATACGAAAAATATGAAGAATTTAAAAATATAGCTTTTAAGTGTGCATTTTTGAAAAATCCAACAAAAAAAAACCAGATTTTAATTAAGAAAAAATGGGGACTGTGCATGGTCATTATCCTGTATTATGTTATATGTTTACCATATAATATATACAAATAATAGGACCAGATTCAACTATACCGTATTATTATTATGCTGACTGTAATATAATATTATACGTTACGAAAAACGTAACATCACTCTATGATTTTTACTACAATTCAAATATTTCTGACTACAAGTTAGAACGACATTATTGATAAACTATGTTATAGTGAACACCGGACGGATAAAACTCTCGTACTGCCGTTACCGGAAACGTTTCCCGTAATATTTGCGTGCGGCGAACTTCAGGGATACATTAATATGATTATCAATCGCCTATTATATAATAATCAATACTACCGAATTTTATGTTAACGTAAAAAATCGATTGCCACCGAATACTTTTATTCTACACTTACTAAAATAATCGTTGTTGGTAATAAAATATTACCTATGTACTACGTATATAAATTGTATATACACCTAATATCTATATTGATTTTCAAACTTTAAATTATAGATTTTCATTACTATTCAGATTTCAGACTTTCGGAGTATAAGTTATTATGAAACACCACATTCATAGTGCTGAATTCGTGTATTCCACAAAATATTAGTGAAATTTCCCCTCCCTTTACACAAAGAAAAAATAATTCATAGATACCTAGTCATTAGTCAATCAAATAACTGTTTCAGAGAAGAAAGGTCTAAGTCAATTTTCTATAGTTTTCAATACAAGCAAATCAAATTTCGAAAATTGCTATAAGTGAAAATTAATTATAACTTATATTTCCATCTTAAACATTTTTATGGTCAGTTTTTCATGACAAAATAATATATGATAATGATAGGATATGATGATGTAAATATATAATACATAAATATGTTTTATTGGGATGGACAACACACTACGGTAATGATACTGATGACAATAATGTAGTGTTCGGACTGTTCGGAATGTTCCATTATGAATATCTGATTTTCAACACGATGTATTTAATAAAGTATTACTCTTACTAAATTGAAGCAGGTATCGATCAAAACTGTAGATTATTAGTACATTTTTTTAAATGTCCATTATGTGTCTCCTCAATTAATGTGTTGTGATAACTTAGTTTTTTTCAGTCGATTTAAAAATATTTTTAAAATTTTTGATTTTATGCATTATTGTATAATATAGACGGTTTTGTATGAAAAATAATTTAATTCTAGAAAAATAATAATATGTAATATAAGTACTATTACTATAGAATTCTATATGATGAAAAAAAAAATAGATATTTGTACCGAGATGAATATCACCAATCTCGTGTTCACTTAAGTCGACTTTCCCACCTCTGATCGTTATTATTACATATAATATTACCTATAGCACGACACTCATGTCCACTCGAATTTAGCTCTGTCACAGAGACGGCCGCAGAAGACAGGGACAGCCACCCCGACAGCGGCGGTGCACGGGGAGGAAGTGGAAAAACCGATGCGAGCCGACGAAGCGGACGAGGCGGACGAAGCGGAGGTGTCATCGACGGACGGATCCGAACAATCGGACCAAGCCGAAGGAGAAGCAGCCATGCCGAGCGGCGGGAATTCCTCGACCGCGGCAGCGACGTACAGCCCGTCCACAGTGCCCGTGACGAAGCACAGCAGAAGCGGTTGGATGGGACAGCCCGACCGGAACCTTTTGTTTGTCATTCACCCGTGGTGCATGTTGCACAAGTCGGGCGCGGACAGGCAGTCGGAATTTCCGCCGCCCGGGTTTCTGGAACGTCTCAAGGCCAAGCTGATGGCCCTGCACCGACAGTCGGACGAACAGCAGCAACAGCACCGGAACGGCTCGGCCGCGGTGGTCAGGCGCCGCCGGCACACCCACCAGAGCATCAAGTGTTGGTTTCAGTACACGGCCACCGCGCTCGGCGGCGGCGGCGGGCCGTCGTCGGCCGTGTCCACCGCTGTCCACGCCAACGGTCAGCGAAACGAGCCGGCGATGGTGGTCGATTTCCTGTCCGTCTGGCGGCGGTACGCAAACGTCACGGCCGACCGCGGCTGACCGCTGCTGCTGCTGCAGCAGGTGTCCAACACCCGCGGTCACGCCGTTTTGTAGTGCATTGGCGGCAGCTGACGACGACGCGCCGCGGGTGTCCGCGTCCTGCGGTATGCGATTTGCCGATCGGTTTTTCTTTCGTTTTTTAACCGTCGCCAATCACATTACTATATTATATAATATATTATTGTAGGATAGGTGTAGAATTATTTATGATACGCGATAAATCAGAAAAAAAAGAATATATTATGAATATCGTTTGGTTGAAAAAAAAATGTAATCAAATATTATGTACAATACATTTTCCTAACTATCATTGAGTGAAAGAAAAACTTCCTATATTTTTAAATCAAATCATAGCATTTTTATACGTCTTTCCGTTTAACATAGTATATTAATATATGACACCGAGTTAAATACATTAAAAGTATACATTTCTGTGTCTGTAGTTAATATAATAGGTATTATACGTATATGAAATAGCTAGTTAGGTACCTATATGTATCCAATATGAACCGATTCGTTGATATGACTAACTAAACTAACTAAATTTGTTAAACTAAAAAATACATCGTAACAAAAAGATACCAATGCATATTATGTCTTAATATAGCCTTAGTTATTAAGTATAATTTTATATTATTTTATAAACATTTATGGATAATAATAGAATTAATAGATTGTAGTGTGATCTGGGTCTGGTAAGTATAAATATTAAAATATATTATTTAGGTACCTATCTAATGAATAAATGGTATACTTATATGCACTCTTGTAGAGTATTCGACTTAATATTAGTATTCACATATTATTTTTAATACTTATGTAAAAAAAAAAAGTATTTGAGTAAAATGTTCTGAATATATTTTTTTTTTAATTCGAAAAATATTATGTATTATATATTATAGTGTTTATACATATTTTATAATACTACATTCGTGTATCACGTTGATATAGATTCAACAACCCGCTGTTGTACCACAGTATTAGAGGAATTTAACATTTTTAATCGGAAGGCACAATGTAGAACTCGATTTTGTAAGACAAATTATTTCAAATTGGTTGTATTATTTTAATGAATAATTTTTCTAATACCAAATGAGAAATTGAGATGTTCAATTTAGGATTCCAAATTTGTGAAATAGACAAACATGTATGCTTGATACAAAAAAATCAATCTACTTTCATTTTATGAGAATTATACTCCAAATAAATTTAATAATTATTTATTATTAATTAATTTTCAATTATAAATCTTTAATTTATTTATTTAGTAAAATTATTCGTTTACCTGTCATATAAATATACATAACTAAAATGTAGTATTATTTATAAAAATGAACCTATATCACCGCATGATTTTATTTGGTACATATTTACGTAACATTTTATATTACTATACTCAAAACTTGTTAGAAAAAACCAATTTGTTCATCTTTTTATAAATGTTATTTTAAAAATATTCTGTATCAGGTTATAAGTTATAGGTAACGTTAAGTTAATTTAAATTAAGTGATATAGATATTATTTTAACGATTCATTTTTGTTATTATTTTTTTTTCATATACCTACATTACTTGTTAATTTTATTTAAAAATATTTAAATAAAATTTAAAATACATTTTTATGACATATTTTGTAATTTTCCTTAAAAATTAATGTATTAAAAATATTACTTTTATTCCACAGAATTTACAACTAAAATCCTAAATGAATATTAATAATAAATACAATATAATACACCCGAAAAATATAGATTTAGCTATTTTCATTGTAGGTTAAAAATGTCAAGCTAAAATTCAAGTTGGTACCTTTGTATACATAATATAATATAATATATCGTAAATTAATTTTTAATTTAATTTATTAAAAGATAATTAGGCCAATTTTAACCTAGGTAACTATATAAAAATATTTAAAAGACCCACAAAATACATAAGACATAATATGATTAAATAATAAGTTTCTTAATACGTAAAAAAATAAAATCTATAGCAGATAATATGATAGGTTCATGATACTATATGTGAAATAACTATCATAATCATTATAGTCATTATACACTGAACCACTAAGAGGTCCACTTAAATTATTTTTTTTAAATGTAATTTATACTTTCAAATATCAATAAATAATAATACAATACATATCTAACACTTGTACCGAGGAAATTAATGTGTCGAACCCAAAGTGTGCTTAATACATTGTGTCATATAGTCTCTGTATCCGGTACCAGCTATATACTCGATAAAAAAATAAATACATTTAGATAAGAATGATTATTAATTGTATAAGCTATATAATAATATGACTGTATACCCACGAGGTCGTATACCTATTAATGTATATTATCTTATACATTTTTTTTTTTTTTTTTTATTTATATTCTTTACGCTAAAACATTTTAGAGAAGTGTGTAGGTACACGCGCAGTGGTGTAATCGGGAGTTTCATTGAAAACTGATGAATAAAAAATATTAATCACAGTTAAAAATTAAATATTTAACAGCTGCAAGATCTACACAATAAACTTATTTTATGGTGGTTAGTTTCACAAAATATATTATATACACTTTTATAATTTAAACAATATTTAATATTTAAAAAACCAAAATAATAATAGCTAAGGGTACCTAATTATATAGGCTATAGTTGCCGTCAATTAAACTTGGTGATACGGTATTAATAGGTATAACGATTAAATACATCCATTTCATAAGTTTTATTTTGAAAGTCTAAATAATGGTCGTGAGGAGTTTATTGCTAATGGATATTATATGAAGTTGATTGTATATTTGTGTGTTTTATCTTAACGTTCCGCTCTAGCTGCAATTTTTAAAAAAATGGATGACACGTCGAAGTTCAATAATACTAAGTATGTACATCTAAAATAAGACTTATTGTTGTAATAAAATTTCATCACACAACAGTACTTCACAACACTTAACACGTGAAAACACGAATGGATCTTTGCAGGATATTGTCTATATTTGGCCCCTTTTCTGCAACTAACAAAATGTGATAATAACATTGATAAAATGAAAACGTAATTTTCATTATAAAATTATATTTTATTATAATTAGATTTAATAGTGTTATTTATCTGTAAATTTAAATTAAAATACATTACATATTTAAATACATACAACACGATCGTCGTTTGAAATATAATATAGTACCTATATACAATTATTTGTAAATTCACATAATAGGTACCTATACGATCTTCGTTTAAAATTTAATAATGCACAATTATTCGTAAATTCACATAATATATAATAATATACAATATTACAATTCAACAATAATATTAAAAAAATATATTCTATCTTAACGTTGTATAAGGATAATCGTTAGATGAATGAACATTTAAAACATCGCTTGTATTATAAGTATCCGAATATGGTGTATAAAATAAGTGTGGTTGCTCCAAAAAAAAAAATTTTACTGAGCTAACCTAACTGAGCATACGCAGACCAAAATTTCAAAAAAATTTGAAATGTATCGAAAAATATGTATTTATATACATAAAAAAAAAAAAATTAATTTATTCCTAAAAAATCCGGCCGAAAAATTCAGAGTTTCCTGAATTGGTGAATACCCTGTATAATATATTATATCTTTTTTTTCTTTGTGCTTAGTCTTTATATATGTTAAAAATCCTGATCTTGAATTATAATATAGTCCATAATTGGTAGACGTAAATGTAAGTAACACAGTTATGAAATGTGATACAGTTAAGAAAAACGCTAAAAATGTGTATAGTCACAACAAACTGAATAAACAGAATGAATTTATTTTTGCCGATTATTACAGATCAAATTAAACTATATAATTATAATAAAGATAATAGACGTTGTATACTATGCTATCCATAGGACTATTTGCTGGCTTTATATAAAATATAGGTAAGTATAAAGTCAAAAATAATAAAAAGATAACATTTTTATTACTTTTATTTCTTTTCATACTTCAAAGCTCAAGGTACCTAACCCATGGTTTAAACTTTTAACAGTTTAAGTTGTACAACAAAAATACAAAATATAGTACCTATTAAACCTACTACCCCAAAAATTTTAAAATTTTAACAGACTTTTAGTATGCTATTTCATTGAAATACATCAAAGATATTATATAAGATATTATATAAGATATTTTATGCAATTATAAAATAGGTACTGAAATACTAAAAATGCTTTTAGATTCTGAACGGAGTAATGAATGTATTGATTTTACAATGATGAATGTTTTTTTTTTGTGTGTACAGCATAACTAGTCGAAATAATGCTTCAATTTCAAACATCGGGGGTGGTTTCCGATGGAAAAGTGAATATCCTTGGTGCTTTATAAAGGTAGGTTTTAATAGTTTTTAAAAAAATCGAGAAAAACAAAAAAAAAGTGACGAAAACGAAAATTTTTACGCAAAACCAGTTTTCGACCGAATCGATTTTTTTATATGGTTGTAATTCAAAAACTAATCACTGTAAATACTTGAAATTTTCACAAAATGTTTATGTTAGTGTTATCTATATACAGTTAAATTTTCAAAAAATGTTTGACTTTTTTTGAGTTATTTATAGACCACTGAAATTTTCGATTTTTATGCGAATTTTTTTTTGAAGTATCGGTAAAAAAATGTTGGATGACCAAAAAAACTTGAAAATTTAATACAAGGTTCCTTATGAGTTGTTCTTATTGTAGCTAAAAAAAATTAAAAATCATTAGTCACAATTTTTTTTTTTATAAGCGTTTATAGTTCTAATTTTTACGAAATCTGTCGAAAACGTGAAAATTTGCAAATAATTTTGAAGTTGAAAAATCATAAAATGTTTTGTGTTTATAACTAAGTATTAAAAATACAACACATTACTTTTTGTTATTATTTTTTTTTTACATACCCACCTAATTATTTGCTAAAAAATAAACTTGTAAATAATGAATAATATACATTTCATAGTAATTTGATATTTAGTCTTAATAAATTACATTTATTTATATACATTTGTACCTATAAATATATGAATATACATCATGTAAATAAAATAAACAAGTTCCCACAGTGTCCGTGATGGTGAATGGAGATTATGTATAACATATTAGGCAGTGTTTTCTGATCTTTTTTACAAACTTTGAAAATGATCTTACTATGTCATGCTAATGAATTCAAAACCATATTTTGAATTTTATAAACACATAACATTATTTTATTTTATGTTTTATACTTTCTTTACAGTAATTTTAACTTTTGAATTTGATAGCAATATAGAAATTTATACTTATACTTCTGGTTATGGTTTATAATATAGACATTTGAGGTATTTATGTCATTTATTAATAATCAAATAGTTTTTTTTTTTATGTTTTTAGTATTGGCGCAGTAGAAGTTATATTTTTTAACTATTCAATTCTAACTTCAACGTTTACTATTCATTAAAGTATTTATTAATTTTTTCAGCAGAACGATTTTATGTTTTATTATTTTTTTTTTTGCCTTTTTATCACAATGGAGAGCTTAAAAAAATTATTTCATATTTTAGTCGATTAAAGAAGTACAATATTTTATCAACGTTTATTATACAGATAATATAGATTAAACAGAAATGTTTTTTGCCTTTTAATATTATGATATTAAATATTGTTTATATTGAGAATAGTATAACATTAGATAATATTATAAAGCATAATATATATATAAAAAAAAAAGATTAGAATCAGCTGTGAACCGGATATTTTAAATATTTTATTATTTTGTAATTTCACATACCCGTCACTCGTTAGTAATTTTAATACTACGGATAAATAAAATGGGATACGCCGCGCCGTGATTTTTATGTCGTCCGAAACCAAACACGCATCATGGTTTATACTTCCGACCACGATGTAGAGAAGAGAAAATGATAACTACATAATAACACTCTGCTTGGTCGGAAGAAAAAAGTGGCTTATTTTTTTACTGAAATTTTGTAGTTTAAATAATATCCCCCAGGAGCACCACAAGCTTCGAAGGCTGGTTGTTTGATCGTTGAACAGTTGACAGTTGAAAATTATAGTAGTATTGAATTTAACACTTTAACAATATACAAATTATTACAAAGGTAATAATTTCTATAATTTGTAAGAAACTCAAAACTATTTATATATACCTTATATATAAGGTATATATAATACCTTATTATATTTATTTCTAATTCAATACTTATCTTATATTGATACCTCTTTTTATAAATATTTAAATATATCTAAAATACTATTACATTATTATTAATAATAATAATGTAAATAGGTATAATTTAAAAATAATATACATACAAATAAGTAGTTATCATATACTTTAACCGTTTTCATAAATTTTTTTGTTTTTTTTTATCTTTTGTCTAGTTGAATTTACTTCATTATGAGCAAAGTGCATTTAATATTGAGTATAAAATATTATTATACTTCGAGCAATTTCTCAAGCATGTTCTGCAAATTCTATAGCATTTGTATTAGCTTTCATCATGGGATGATTCATTTACTAAAAATCAGAATGGTGTATAGATGTTCAATCATAAGTTTTTTGCATATACCACTTCAATCTGTTAATATAAAACATAATAGAAGTAGGTAAATAACATATTATACTATGATACTTACACAAAATAGAATTAATTAATTAGATTTAATCTATTCTGTGATACTTATTACCTATGGGTACTGTCTATTTTATCATCCATTTCTTTTCTCTTTTTACTATGTTTCTGTTTGAATGTTTGGTATATACTAACAATAGTTTCCAAAAGAGTTTCTCCTGAAATATTACTACCCTTTGGACAGTGTTCGAATTAGATGAGTATTTTTTTATCTAGATAAAGACAAAGATGATGCAACTTAAAAGTAACTAAATAGGGATGAAAGATGACTAAACTCATATTTATAATATTCATCTAGACAAAGATAAAGATAGATACTTTTTTATCTAGATAAAAAAAAGATAATTTTTTTTTTAATAATTTTAAAATAGGTGTACCATAATCTGACCTAACAATATTGTTTTTTTTTGTTCATTTTATTTTTTAGTGTGTAAAAAATATTATTATACGTTAATGGATTAACATATTATACAGAACAAGTAAATCACATTTTTAAATTAAATATTAATATTAGTTATGTTTTATTATAATAATAACAATTATCATTTAAATTGTAATTATAATTATCAATAGTCAATAGACAAAAGTAAAATTATAATAGAAGTATTTACTGCAGGGCCATATTACCTCTTAGGCTGTATAAACTAAAGCCTAGGGCGGCACATTTTAACGGTCCACACGAAATATCAAATTTTACCTATGTAAATTAGGTGATAAATTTATTTTAGCTACCTATTTTAAGCTTAAAACCTTAATCCAGCCCTGATTTACTGTATGACATTCTATCTATGAATATCCATATTTTATAAAGCAAATTATTTCAAATTTTAAAATTTAGGTATATTTTAATTGGGCACTAGGTACTTACATAATAATTAATATTTTATAAATTTATAAATTTTTAATTTTTTATAAATATATTTTGAAAATATATTTTAAAAATTTATCTATTTATTCATTTTTTTTTTATAAATATATTTTTGAAATATATTTTAATTAATTTTATTTTTTTTTTTTTATAAATATATTTTGAATATAATTTTTTTTTTTTCTACCTCTCTTTGCACCTCTTTTTTTTTTCTTTTTTACAATCTATTTTCTCCCTTTCTTTTCTTTTCTTTTTTTTTTTCTCCCTCCTCTTTTGCCCCTTTTTTTTTTTTTTCTCCCTCTCTTCTGCCCTCTTTTTTTTTTTTATTTTTTTCTCCTCTCTTCCCGCCCCTCTCTTTTGCCCCTTTTTTTCTTTTTTCCCTCTCTTTTGCCCCTCCTTTTTTTTTTTTTTTTTTTCCCTCTCTTCTGCCCCTCTCTTTTGCCCCTTTTTTTTTTTTTTTTTCTCCCTCTCTTTTCTCCCTTTCCTTTTTTTTTTTTTTTTTTCCTCCCTCTCTTTTGCCCCTCTTTTTTTTTTTTTTTCTCCCTCTCTTCTGCCCCTCTCTTTTGCCCCTTTTTTTTTTTTTTTTTCTCCCCCTCTCTTTTCTCCCTCTTTTTTTTTTTTTTCTCCCTCTCTTTTCTCCCTTTCTTTTTTTTCTCCTCTTTCCCCTCTTTTTTTTTTTTTTTTTCCTCTCTTTTCTCCCTTTCTCTTTTTTTTTTTTTTCTCCCTCTCTTTTGCCCCTCCCTTTTTTTCTTTTTTTTCTCCCTCTCTTTTGCCCTCTTTTTTTTTTTCTCCCCTCTCTTCTGCCCCTCTCTTTTGCCCTTTTTTTTTTTTTTCTCCCTCTCTTTTCTCCCTTTCTTTTTTTTTCTCCCTCTCTTTTGCCTCTCTCCCCCCCTCTTTTCTCCCTTTCTTTTTTTTTTTTTCTCCTCTCTTTTGCCTCTCCTCCCCCTCTCTTTTCCTTTTCTCCCTTTTCTTTTCTTTTCTTTTTTTTTTCCCTCTCTTTTGCCCCTCTTTTTTTTTTTTCTCCCTCTCTTTTTGCCCCTCCTTTTTTTTTTTTTTTTCTCCCTCTCTTTTGTCCCCTCTCTTTTGCCCCTTTTTTTTTTTTTTTTTCTCCCTCTCTTTTCTCCCTTTCTTTTTTTTTTCCTCCCTCTTGCCCCTCTTTTTTTTTTTTTTCCCCTCTCTTTTCTCCCTTTCTTTTTTTTTTTTTCTCCCTCTCTTTTGCCCCTTTTTTTTTTTTTTTCTCCCTCTCTTTTTCCCTTCCTTTTTTTTTTTTTTTCCTCCTCTCTTTCCTCCCTTTCTTTTTTTTTCTCCCTCTTGCCCCTCTTTTTTTTTTTTTTTTCCTCTCTTTTCTCCCTTTCTTTTTTTTTTTTTTTTCTCCCTCTCTTTGGCCCCTCCCTTTTTTTTTTTTTTCTCCCCTCCTTTGCCCCTCTTTTTTTTTTTTTTCTCCCTCTCTTCTTCCCCTCTCTTTGCCCCTTTTTTTTTTTTTTCCTCCCTCTATTTTCTACCCCTTTTTTTTTTTCTCCTCTCTCTTTGCCCTCTTTTTTTTTTCTTTTGCCCTCTCTTTTATCCCTTTTTTTCTTTCTTTTTTTTTTTTTTTTCTCCCTCTCTTTTTGCCCCCTCTTTTTTTTTTTTTTCTCCCTTCTCTTTTGCCCCTCTATTTTTTTTTTTTTTCCCTCTCTTTTCATCCCTTTCTTTCTTTTTTTTTTTCTCCCTCTCTTTGGCCCCTCCTTTTTTTTTTTTCTCCCTCCTTCTTCCCCTCTCTTTTTGCCCCGTTTTTATTTTTTTTTTGTTTTTGTTTTTCCTTCTCCTTCCCCTTTCATTTTTTTTTTTTTTCTCCCTCTTTTTTGCCTCTCTCTCCCCCTCTCTTTTCTCCGCTTTCTCTTTTTTTTTTTTTTTTTCTCCCTCTCTTTTTGGCTCCTTCCCCTCTCTTTTTGCTTTTCTCTCCTCTTTTTTTCTCTTTGGGCGTTTTTCCCTCTCCTTTGGGGGGCCCAGGTTCCTCTTTTTCCTATGGGGCGGGTCCATCTCACTGCCCCTCCTTTTGGTTTTGTTTTTTTTCTCCCGCTCCGCTGCCCCCCTTTTCCCCTTTTTTTTTTTTTTTCTCCCTCTCTTTTTTCTCCCTGGGCTCTTTGTTTGGTCTGCCCTCTTGCCCCTCTTTTTTTTGCTTTTCTTCCCTTTTCTCCCCTTTCTTCTTTTTTTTTTTTTTCTCCCTCGACCCCCCCGTTTTTTTTTTTTTCTTCTCGCCTCTCTTTTTGGCGCTTCTTTTTCTTGGTTTCTCCACTTCTTTTTGCTCCCTCTTTTTTGCCCCCTCTCTTTTGTTTTTTTTTTCCTTTTCTCCCCTCTCTTTTTTTCTTTTTTTCTCCCTCTCCTTTTTTTGTTTGTTTTTTTTTTTTTTTTCTCCCTCTCATTTTTCCCCTTCCCGCTTTTTTGGCCCACCGTCGGCGTTTTTTCACCCTCCTTTTTTTTTTTTTTCCCGCCTTCTCCCTCTTTTTTGCCCCTCTTTTTTTTTTTTTTTTCTCCCTCTCTTTGGCCCCTCTTTTTTTTTCCCCCTTTTTTTTGCCCTCTTTCCCCCTTCTCCTGCCCCTCTCTTTTGCCCCTTTTTTTTTTTTTTTTCTCCCTCTCTTTTCTCCCTTTCTTTTTTTTTTCTCTCTGCCTTCTCTGTGCCTCTCCCCCCCTCTTTTCTCCCTTTCTTTTTTTTTTTTTTTTCTCCCTCTCTTTTGCCTCTCTCCCCCTCTCTTTCTTTTCTCCCTTTCTTTCTTTTTTTTTTTTTTTTTTCCCTCTTTTTCCCCTCCTTTTTTTTTTTTCTCCCTCTCTTTTGCCCCTCTTTTTTTTTTTTTTTCTCCCTCTCTTTTGCCCCTCTTTTTTTTTTTTTTTCTCCCTCTCTTTTTGCCCCTCCTTTTTTTTTTTTTCTCCCTCTCTCCTGCCCCTCTCTTTTGCCCCTTTTTTTTTTTTTTTTCCCCTTTCTTTTCTCCTTCCTTTCTTTTTTCTTTTTTTTTTTCTCCTCTTTTTTGCCTCTCTCCCCCTCTCTTTTCTCCCTTTCTTTTTTTTTTTTTTTCCTCCCTCTCTTTTGCCCCTTCTTTTTCTTTTTTTCTCCCTCTCTTTTGCCCCCCTCTTTTTTTTTTTTTTTTCTCCCTCTCTTCTGCCCCTCTCTTTTGCCCCTTTTTTTTTTTTTTTTCTCCCTCTCTTTTCTCCCTTTCCTTTTTTTTTTTTTTTCTCCCCTCGCTTTTGCCCCTCTTTTTTTTTTTTTTTTCTCCCTCCTCTTCTGCCCCTCTCTGTTGCCCCTTTTTTTTTTTTTTTTCTCCCTCTCTTTTCTCCCTCTTTTTTTTTTTTTTCTCCCTCTCTTTTCTCCCTTTTCTTTTTTTTTTTTTTTTTCCCTCTCTTTTGCCCCCTCCCTTTTTTCTTTTTTCTCCCTCTCTTTTTTCCCCTCCCTTTTTTTTTTTTTTCTCGCTCTCTTCTGCCCCTCTCTTTTTCCCCTTTTTTTTTTTTTTTTCTCCCTCTCTTTTCTCCCTTTCTTTTTTTTTTTTCTCCTCTCTTTTTGCCCTCTCCCCCCCCCTCTTTTCTCCCTTTCTTTTTTTTTTTTTTCTCCTCTCTTTTTGCCTCTCTCCCCCTCCCTTTCTTTTCTCCCTTTCTTTCTTTCTTTTTTTTTCCCTCTCTTTTTGCCCTCTTTTTTTTTCTTTTTCCCTCTCTTTTGCCCCTCTTTTTTTTTTTTTTTCCCTCTCTTTTCTCCCTTCTTTCTTCTTTTTTTTTTTTTCTCCCTCTCTTTTGCCCTCCCCTTTTTTTTTTTTTCTCCCTCTCTTTTGCCCCTCCTTTTTTTTTTTTTTTCCTCCCTCTCTTTTGCCCCTCTTTTTTTTTTTTTTTCCTCCCTCTCTTTTGCCCCTCCTTTTTTTTTTTTTTTCTCCCTCTCTTTTGCTCCTCCTTTTTTTTTTTTTTTTCTCTCCTCTCTTTCTGCCCCTCTCTTTTGCCCCTTTTTTTTTTTTTTTTCTCCCTCTCTTTTCTCCTCTTTTTTTTTTTTTTCTCCCTCTCTTTTTCTCCCTTTCTTTTTTTTTCTCCCTCTTGCCCCTCTTTTTTTTTTTTCCCTCTCTTTTCTCCCTTTCTTTTTTTTTTTTTTTTTTCTCCCTCTCTTTTGCCCCTCCTTTTTTTTTTTTTTCTCCCTCTCTTTTGCCTCCTCTTTTGCCCCTTTTTTTTTTTTTTTCTCCCTCTCTTTTCTCCCTTCTTTTTTTTTTTCTCCCCTCTTTCCCCTCTTTTTTTTTTTTTTCCCTCTCTTTTCTCCCTTTCTTTTTTTTTTTTTTTCTCCCTCTCTTTTTCCCCTCCCTTTTTTTTTTTTTTCTCCCTCTCTTTTGCCCTCCTCTTTTTTTTTTTTTCTCCCTCTCTTTTTCTCCCTTTCTTTCTTTCTTTTTTTTTTCCTCTCTTTTTGCCCCTCTTTTTTTTTTTCTTTTTTTTTTCCCCTTCTTTTCTCCCTTTCTTTCTTTTTCTTTTTTTTTTTTTTCTCCCCCTCTCTTTTGCCCCCTCTCTTTTGCCCCTCTCTTTTTTTTTTTCCTCTCTCTTTTCTCCTTTCTTTTTTTTTTTTTTTTTTCTCCCTCTCTTTTTCCCCTCCTTTTTTTTTTTTTTTCTCCCTCTCTTTTGCCCCTCCTTTTTTTTTTTTTCTCCCTCTCTTTTGCCCCTCTTTTTTTTTTTTTTTCTCCCTCTCTTTTGCCCCTCTTTTTTTTTTTTTTTCTCCCTCTCTTTTGCCCCTCTTTTTTTTTTTTTTTCTCCCTCTCTCTGCCCCTCTCTTTTGCCCCTTTTTTTTTTTATTTTCTCCCTCTCTTTTCTCCCTTTCTTTTTTTTCTCCCTCTCTTTTGCCTCTCTCCCCCCCCTCTTTTTCTCCCTTTCCTTTTTTTTTTTTTTCTCCCTCTCTTTTGCCCCTCCTTTTTGCCTCTCTCCCCCTCTCTTTTCTCCCTTTCTTTTTTTTCTCCCTCCCTTTTGCCCCTCTCTTTTGCCCCTTTTTTTTTTTTTTTTTTCTCCCTCTCTTTTCTCCCTTTCTTTCTTTCTTTTCTTCCTCTCTTTTCTCCCTTTCTTGCTTTTTTTCTTCTTTTTTTTTTTCTCCCTCTCTTTTTTTTTTTTTTTTTTTTTTTTTCCCCCCCCCGGCGCCCTCTTCAGCCAGAGGCCAGGGGGGGGTTACCCCCTAACGCCTCCCTTCCCTTCCCTCTTCACAGTAAGGATCCTAAACGAAAGAACTTAAAATTAAATTTTGGATTGAAGGTTTGCTGCTGTGATGAATTGGATGATGTTAGTTATGGCCTTGGGATGATTTTGCAGTATTTCTGAAAGTGGTTCGGTAAGTTTGAGATTTGATCGGGTGTTGTGGTATGTGCGACATTCGGTGAGTATGTGTTTAATGGTAATTTGGACGCCGCAGGTTGCGCATGTAGGAGGATCTTCCTTAGCCATTAAAAAGTTGTGCGAAATTTGGGAGTGACCGATTCTCAGTCTCGTTATGATGACTTCGAATTTTCTGGGTGTTTCGATGGGAAATGTCCAATTGTCTGTGTTATGTTTTATTTGATTAAGCTTGGTGGAGTAAGATAACCATTTCTGATGCCATCTTAGATGACATTTGTTAATTATCAGTGCTTGTATGTCCCTGTTTGCGATGATATTGGTGGGAGAAGATGATGTAGAGGAGATTGCCGTTTTTGCGGCAAGGTCAGCGCGCTCGTTTTCAATGATGTTGGAGTGTCCGGGGATCCAGACAAGTTTGATTTTGAAGTTATTGTTTTTCTGTAGAGTGTATATTTTGTTTTGAATATGAAGACCGATGTCTGATGGGTTGTTGGAATTGTTAATGTTGTTGATGGCGCTGAGGGAGTCAGTGAATATGATGGAGTCTTGGAGCTGGTGGTCGGTTATTAAATCGAGGGCTTTGATTATTGCGAATGATTCAGCTGTGAAGACTGAGCAGGTGCTGGGGAGTTTGTACATGAATTCCATGTAATTCCAAACGACTGCAGCCCCGACCCCGATAAGGCTTTTGGATGCATCCGTGTATATTTTTTCGCTTTTTTTTTGTTTTGTATAATATGGAAATATTCTTGTTTATGTATTGAAGGAGGAGTGTCTTTTTTTTTTAATCTGGAGAGTTCAGTGTTTGCTACGTTGGGATTTGTCCATTGAGGAGATAAGGGAGGAGAAATAGTTAATAAATCGGAGATGACAAGATTGTTCTCCTGGAGTAGTGTTGTTAAAGTTTTAAATTTTGGGTTGAAGTCGAGAGAAGTAAGAGTGTTAGCTAGCTTTAATTCGTGATTTAATGTTATTTTGAGTCTTCTTATATCGAGAGGAGGGGTACATGATAGGTTGTAGATGCTCGATATTGGACTAGAGCGATAGGCACCGATTGACATACGAAGTCCGGAGTTGTGAATTGTATCTAGTTTTTTTGTAATCGAATTATTAGCCGTTGTCCAAATGAATGATCCGTAGTCAAGTTTAGATAGTATTAGGGATTTGTATATAGACAACAATACGTGTGTTTTAGAACCCCATGAAGTATGGGATAACATTTTTATAATATTGAGACGTGGAGAAGTGGCTGATTTCAAAAAATTGATGTGATGGGTCCAAGAGCATCTTTTGTCGAAAATGTTATTAAAAACGAGTATTTTGATTGTATTACTATTTATTAATTGATGGTCGCCCAATTTTATCTTAATTGGATTTTGAGCGCGTTTGCGTGTAAAAACGATGCATTGTGATTTTTCGGGAGAAAAGGTGAAGCCGGATGTTTGTGTCCATTTTTGTAGGTTGTTGATGGCTTTTTGAAGATGGCATTGGACAGTGGCTAGGGATTTGCTCCGGCAATAAATATTGAAGTCATCCGCGTAGAGGGTAGATTTGACAGGGAGGATATGTTTTGAGTGATATTGTTGATGGCTATCAGAAAAAGAGTGACTGAAATTGTTGATCCTTGAGGAATTCCGTTGGATTGGTCGAAAACTTTGGAAAGTGACTGGTTGATTCTTACTTGGAATGTTCTTGTTTTTAGGAAGTTTCTGATGAAATTGAACATTTGATTTTGGCTAAGTACTTTAGAGAGACTAGTCAAAATGTGGGGTTTCCATGTTGTATCGTAGGCTTTCCTCAAATCTAAGCTAATCATACCTAAGAATTGATTTTCTGCGTATGTGTTTTGTATTTCTGTATGTATTTTTGATAGACAGTTGTTTGTACCTTTATTTTTCCGAAATCCGCATTGTTCAGGAGTGAAATAGCAGGACTGTTCTAGGAACCATATTAGACGTTGATTTACGATTTTCTCTAAGAGTTTACATAACGTATTTAAGAGAGAGATAGGACGGTATCCATCAGGTGTGAATTTATTTTTCCCTGGTTTACTTATGGGGATCACAATGCTGTTTCTCCAACTTTGAGGGAAAGCGTTGTGGTTCCAGATGTAGTTGTAGATTTTTAGGATTATTTGGAGTGTATTTAATTTAAAGTTTTGGATAAAAATATAAGGGATATTGTCGGGGCCTGTGCTTTTGCTAGTGCAACTTTTAAGCGTATTCAGTATTTCTTCCATAGTTATTGGCATGTTTAAGTAGGACTGATGTGTGTTTTTTGAGGAGATATTGACGAGGGTTGGGGAGGGGGTTTGTTTAAATTCTCACTTAAGAAGTCGGGACTGTACATTTCATTACTGGAGTTTTTTTTGAAGTATATACCGAAGAGGTGGGCGATTGAAGATGGATCGGTGATTAGGGATGAGTTGGAGGTGAGGTAAATATGTTTGTGATTTTTCCGTCCCTGTAAAGATCGAATTTTGTTCCACATTATGTGGGGATCGACTTGGGCACCGATGTTGGCAGTGAAGTTTCGCCATGATATAGTTTTATTGCTTTTGACTAAGAATCTTGTTTTAGCTCTAAGTTCTTTTAATTTAATATGATCTTCCGAAGATCTGGTTTTGATGAATGTTTTAAGTGCTTTATTTTTAAGGGCTATATATTTTTTAATTTCGTTGTTCCACCAGGGGACTTGTGGGTATTTGGAGGTATGATTAGTGTAGCCGATTGTTTGTTCTGCTGCCTCTATGATGTTTTCTGTGAATTTGTTGACTGTTTTATCGATATTTATATCATCACCGGAAAGTTTTGTAGACTTGATTTTCATTTCGAGAAGGTTTGAGAAAAGGGCCCAGTCAGGGTTTTTGAGGTTCCATTTTGTTGTAGGATGGCTCGTTTGAGGTGAGTTGGAAATAAATTGAATAGAGATAGGTAGGTGGTCACTATTGTATATTTCATTAAGTACTTGCCAGTGAAGTCTTTGAGCTATGGTGGGGGTGGAGAACGTTAAGTCGATAGCTGAGAGGGATCTGTTAGCGGGATTTATTCTGGTTTGCTCGTTGTTATTGAGGATTAATGTTATCTTTGTTCTAAATATTTTTTCTATGATTTTACCTCTTGTATCAGTTTTGTATGACCCCCATATGTGGCTGTGGCTGTTGAAGTCCCCTACAATGATGAAAGGTCTTGGAAGCTGTTTAATGATATTTTCTAAGTCTGAGAGAGAGAAGTTGCATTGATTTGGGATGTAGATATTACAGAGGGAGATTTTTGATTCGAGTGTGATTGATATTGCAACTGCTTCTAGGTTTGAATTGATAGGGATTTCCTCCCAGGGGAAAGAGTTGTTTATAAGGATGCATACACCACCACTTGCCCTCAGGCAGTCTCTGCGATTTTTTTTTGCGTATTGGAAGTTTTTTATTATTGGAGGAGGTTCGTCGTGTTTAAGGTTGGTCTCTTGAAGACATATTGCGATTGGATGATGTAGATTGATTATTAGTTTGATTTCTTCGATATTTTTGTGTAGACCATTGAGGTTCCATTGAATAATGTTTTTATGTTGTGAATGCATTTAAATATTAAGGTTTGTGTTTGATTTGAGATATATATCTTTATTAAGAATTGATTGGATCAGTTCCAAGGGCTTTGTCGAGCAGCGTGCTGCAAAGTCTTGTGAGCCTATTTTTTATGCTTTGATTTTTTAATTTGGGTTTTACGTTTTCGATAATTTCGATTATTTCGAATTCAGTGATGTTGAACTGTTCTAATGTCGGAGTTGGGTCGGCAATACTGAGGGTGTTTTCAATAATGTACTTAAACTGATCGTAATTAATTTTCATGCCTGGTGTTTCAGAGAAGAAGGTTTTAACGGGATCAAATGTTTCGTCGAGCTTTAAGATTATTTGTTCTAAGGAATTGGTGCGTTTTATTTTTTTAGGTTTTGGTTGAGGTGTTTTTTTAGAATTTGCGTTTGGCGAGTTAATGTCGTTTGAGACAATAATTTGTGACGAAGGTTTAGGGGATGGACAGTTAGTGGTTGTACTTGATGATGTAGAGGAGAGCGCAGATCTTTTTTTTGCTTCAGTTGTGGGTATTAGTGTACTATATTCTTGTGTTGATTCACTTATTATTGGGCCGTCGAGGAGAGATGTTTGAATTGAGTTTTGCACTTTGGAGGTGTCAGAAGTATCATTTGTGTTATCAGAAGGTATAACTGTTGACGGAACGATATGCCCTGTCTTATCTTTTGAGATGCTTGAGTTGATTGTAGTGATGTTGGGGTCGGATGATTCATATAACATAGCGTTTGGAGGATCTGGTGTAGGATTTTTACACATTTTTGATGTGTGTCCAGTGAGTTTGCATTTATAGCAAGTGAGTGTGTCGTCAGTGAGAAAAATTCTATGAAGTTCGTTTTCGGCCTTGATCAGTAAGGATTCTGGTATTTTATGAAAGTCTTCGTGGTTTATATAAACTTGCCGTCTAAAGCTTAAGATATGCGCTAGATCTTTTATGTTGAATCCAGCGTTAATGTGTGTTATCGGTGATAGGAGTTGGATATTGCGATTTTGTAGTTCGGCAATAATTTTATCGTTGGGAATAGCAGGCGATACATTAGAAATAATGATTCTTTTGGTTGGGTTTACTAGCCGTCTGATTTTTATAGGAGTGAGATCATTTAGTTTGATAATAGGATGATTTTTGATTAGATGATCAACAGTGTTTTTGTCATTGAAATAAACGCAAAAACGGTTGTTTGACATTCTAGAAACGAATTTAATATTTTTCGGTGGAATTATTTTGCTGATAGCTATGACGTATTCGATTTGTGGTATGTTATCGATAGAATCGAAGATGATTGCCTGTTCTTTTTTTGGTGTATTAATGTTGCTAGTGGTCTCAGCGAACGTTTTTTTTTTAAAGTTGTTTTTATCGGTTTCGGAGGTGTAGTTTTGAATTGATGGCGAATTTTCATTTGGAACGCTCTGTATATGATTGGTTACATCGGTGGAAATAGTATTGACGTTATTTTGGTCGGATGGCTTGGATGAGAGGTCATTAGTGACGTTATCTGTGTTTGATGTGACGGTCGGCGGCGATACCTTAGTTTCCTTATCTACGGTGGTAATGGCAGTAACGGAAATACTAGTTGGCTCATTAAGTTTGAGTGTTTGGTTTTTTTTTGAATTTAAGAGTTTGTCTAATAGGTTAGGGGGGTTATTGGGTGAGTCACCCATTTTGGAGTTAATATTTCTATTAGGCGGGTAAATATAAGAAGGTGATAGTTATATGAAAAATGTTCATATTACCTGATGGTCTTACGTAATTATTCTGAGTGCATACGAGAGCTAAAAATACGAGAGCGCGGTCGAAGCGATTAACGTGTTGCTCGGTCGATAGTGCACACGTAACTGTAAATATATTTTATAAATTTATTTTTTTTTTTAAATATATTTTATAAATTTTTTTTTTTTTTTATAAATATATTTTGAAAATTTATTTTTTTTTTTTTTAAATATATTTTGAATGCTATACATAAAATAAATTTAAAAGTGCTTAAAAACTATTCAATAGTAGGTAGCTATTTTTTTCACTAATTTTTTCAAAATTATTACTTAATTCATTTTTAAAAATATTATCATTGCACCTATAACATAATTTGTTATATTATTTATACATTTAAGGTGGATATAATTATAATACATTGTGAATATTTTGTATGAAATACTACATTAATAAATTAGCTATGTATCTTTTACTTATTACTTATATTATATATAATTTGTTTTGTACCTTCAATTGTATGTTATGTTAAAAAATAATTACATAAATATGTAGTATAGATTGTTTTTTGCATCTTACATTTTACAATATTATGAATAATAATTCCCTATATCATCATTTATAAATATATGTATACAACAATACAATAAACTAAAAAATGTATTTAATTGTATTTAATTTATTATTTATTTAGTATTAAAAGTATTATTTTAAATTTGTATATTTTATCTAATTATTATTTAATGATAAAAAATTTTAATTTCATATTAAATGTACATAATTATTACCTTTATGTTATATGTTTATAAATATAATAAATTTGAAAAAGGTTAAAGAAATATTTGTTTTTTACAATTTTGTAAATTAACTATTAGATTATAAAATGATTAAATTATGTATTTTTAAGTGTGTTTAAGTAGGTCAGGTTATTGTGCTCAATCTTCTTTTTTCTTTGAATTACCAAAAAAATTTGTAAGTTGTAGCATGTTCACGAATAAAAGTATAATGTAAAATATACGCAATACATTTAAATACTACAAAACTAATATTTAGATATTTAGGTAATATTAATTTAGGTTATTTCTATAAATTAGTTATTATTTACTTTATTATAAATATTTCATGAAGTAAATATCTAATAATGTATTATAAATACAAATCGCATCAGTACCCGCGGGTATTAAAAATATTACAGCTGCATTTACCCATTTACGTGTATATTTACACGCGATCCGTCTTAGACGAAGATTCAAATAATAATAAACACCGCTCCCGAATAGGCATAATCATTAATCCTCGGCTGGCCGCCGACTACTAGTAGTGGGCGTGGTTAAAACGTCGCGTGCTTGCGGATCGCGAAAACACCTAACAGCGCGTTCTCTCGAACGTTGTATGCGTTTCATTTTCACTTTATGTGACAGCCTCTTAACAAAACACATTCATTCCCACGCATAAAACAATTTTTAGATAAACTTAAATCATATGTTGAAAATCTTCGTTATAAAAAAAGTAGAAGTCAGCCTGAAGGTGAACTTTTACTTAAATGTCATAGGAAAATTGGTTTTTAGGATTGATTAAATGCATCACTAATTCGATAAATTTGTTTGAGGTGGTCAAGCATTATGAGATAAGTTACTTACTTGGATATAAACTAAGTCAGACCATTTGGAAGTATTTTTTTAGTGCTATGTGGTCGCAGAGGATACAATTATAATCCAAATTCAGTTCGGTTTAGAACAGCATACAAACGTCTTCTAGTAAGACATGAAATAAACTCATCAAAATTGGAAATTTTTTAATAGCAATGAGGTGAAATATTAAATAACGTCAACAATTTGAATTATTATTTTTTTTTTTTATCACTAAGAACTTAAAACAATGTAAATTCTACATTTATATTATTAAATATTTTGCATTCTTGTGTTAAAATAATGTATTTTAGTCTA